>NC_142012.1:105184260-105241760 GCF_049901735.1 Notechis scutatus
GATATTGTAAGCTACAGAGAGGATATTAAGATTTTCAGGGGCTCATTCTGCTTCACTCTCAGTCTCAATAGCATCAGATAAGCTAACACATACTTAAAAGATTTTAATTTTGCAGGTCACTATTTTTTTAAAAAATAAATCAGTATGCCTCTGCAACAAAGTTTTACATCAAAGTTGAAAACTAATCACTTGCAATCCCTATCACTTCCTACATGAATGCCAGCATTTCTATAATCCCACATTTTAGAATTTATAATTCAGCAGCAGAAGCGCAGTCCAGGCCTGAAATACCATAAAAAATCCACTTCAGGAGCAAACAATCCTTTTACTACTTGGCAAGTCAGTCAACTTTAAGCCACTTCCAAATGCAAAGTCATAAAAAATGGGCATTGCTATATCGGTATGCTGAATCCCAGGGTGATCTCAGTTTGTCCAGTAAATTTTACCCTTAGTAAACTGTCAATATACACAGGAATTCAAAAAGACTCCTGCAATGAAACCAAACTTGCAGAAAGCAAACTATAGAACTTTGTCCAAAGAGACACAGTTATCTGGACAATTTGTTCAAGGGTCAAGATGAAGTTGTAGCTATATCCATTTATTTATTTTTAATTGCAAGAAAATAATTAGTCAAATAACATTGTTGCTTATTCATCTGCCACAATAACCTAGAATTTTTCTGTTCCTAATATAAAGAGAATATGAACAAACATCTTCTGAATCAGTTGAAACCTCTCATAAGTTCACTATTAATTCCCTTTATTTTTAAATATGTCTTCTTCTTCTTCTTGTGCCATATCCGTTATTGGATCATGTTGGCAAACCTATTTTTATCAATAGCCACACAAAAAGTGCTGCTGAGTTTTGTCCAAACCAGTCCCTTAGATTCTGGGTATGTATTTAAGTATGTATTTTTCAAATTTATTTATTAATTATTTTTAAAAGAGTGAACAAGTAAGTTAGAGGAGGAAAAGAAAACACCTTTTCACTGCCAACTTCAATTGTAGCAACCAATTTCAAGGCAAGTATTACAGCATTACTCTTTTAAGGTCAACCAAATGTTATTCTTTCATCAGGTTTGGTTGTAAACTTTGCTCAAGGAAGAGTTTGGAGGATCAGGAAAAGTTGCAGACTAGTACAGTCCAAAAACATTACTTTCTTAGTAAAGATATTGCGGTTTTAAAAAGAACCAGATTGCCTGTCTAACTTCATTTCTTTTATATTAAAATCGGTATGTACATACTGTAGATGTTTAAAGCTGGACCACAAACTACTGAAGAAATGACCCATAGAAACCTTGAACATCTAATAAGTGAATGGACCTCACACTTGGGAACTTCACTTGGGAGCTTCACCTAAACTCTCTTCTTCCGGAGATAGTTTTCTTTTCCTTCCGATTGAATGAATTGTAAAAATAAAAACAAACAGAAACACAATCAGGAGACGGTTTCAAGGCAACGGTAATAGAATGTAGGCCAATATGCAAATGAGCTGCCTTCTATTATTTAACCAAAATAACTGGATATGCTAAATAGCATTCTTTTAAATGGCTTTGATGCTGGAACTGTTGGTAAGCTTTGGAAAAAAGGAGAACCTTGGCTATATGATCATTATAGAAGTCCCAAATAGGCTAATTTTGAAAAGCTGTGGGTGTTTTTTCTACTTGTGAAATACTTTTTAAAGTACAGCATTATTGCTTAATACTGAGCTCCTAAAGTTTAGTAGAACTACTTTGCCAATCAGTACAATTCTTTGGTTCTTCAAAAGGTAAGCAAAAATACAATACAGGAAGAATAAAAAAGCAGCATTAGGTAATGTCAGCGATAGTTGTAAATTTCCACTACATTTGTTGGAAGAGAAAGTGGGTGGGTGTTTCTCTGGGTTGCTGTGAGAAAAAGAGCCATTCTTTTTGGTCTTTAATAGGAATAGTTGCAGTGTCATTGGAAAAAAAAAAGAAAACAGCAATGGAAGGAATTCCCTTATAATTTCTTCCCTTGGGATTTAGTTGAAATGTAGTAAGACAGAACATTCATACATTCTGTCCACAACTGGATTGCCAATGAGTTTTAAATGAAACTATGTAACACTTGAACCAGGAATAATATTTCAAAATTTTCTGATTTTGAAATATTTCTGAAGCGAGGGTTTTTCAATTGTTTGAGAAATCATAGGAAAACTGCAGGTTTTACTGTACCACTCAAATTATTTCTGCGACCTCAGGACAAAATGGTATCTTTATCTGACTTAACTTTTCTTCAATAAATAATCATAGATCTTTCATGGACTATAAATTGTACCCTATTAAAAATTAAATCCTCATTAGAATGTATGTGAGTACTATGTCTAAAGTGTTTATTGAAGCATATGTAATATTAATGATTTAAAGAGATGTTTATCTTCCTTAGTTATTTGAAAGTAATGATAGGTTCAGTTTCATTTATTGTTCACCCATGTAAAGACAATTGTGGACTTGAAACGAAGTGGCCATGCATATAAAAGGCTACAACCATTCCTGTAAAGGTTTAAACTGCTGTATTACATCAAAAGGTGTTAATGGTTTCAATATTTATCTGCTGGAGGGAAACACTCTGAAAGACAGTTCTTACATTTTTTTTTTTTTTTTTGCTAATGGTTGTTTCACCATTAAAATGAAAACCTTAATGTATCTTATAATCAGGGGATAATTTGCAAATCATTAAGAGAAATGTAAAATTCCATTAAAATACAAATCAAGATTCCCTCACTGGACTAATAATCTTTTTGATATTATTTTGCATCTCACTATTTCTGTTCCCAATATTCAGGCACCTCAAATGATCAGTTCTTGAACATCCTATTTACCACAGCCTACTTCTTTAACGAGAGACTGAGAAGAATAATCTGCTATTCAGAGCAGGTACTAATGAAGAATTCCATATATTCTAAAATTTAATTAAAACCCCAAAGATTTCAAATTAGATGCAATTTGAAATGCCTGGGGCAGAAATACATGCACTTGCGTGGCAAGGGTATCACGCTGAAAGTTGATACCGTAATTGGTCTTGATATATTTTTGTGTTGCCAGGCTGAAGTGCAGAACTCATAACCATATAAAAATTCTCTGTAGATTACCTGCTCATTGAAAATGCCATCACTCAGGTAGTTCTCTACTAAATTACCATGCTACTAAAATGCACAAAGTGATTCGAAGAGAAGAGTGGCACAGCTGGCCGACGCTGCCAATGAGTTATGCATGCGCCAACGCTGCCTTTTTTCTTAGTAAAATATGCTCCGTTGAATATTAAAATATAATTGGCATTCAACTTAAGTAGCTTAAACCATTTCGTTATCTTCTTTTAAACCGATCTGGCTTCTCCACAGTTATTTTTAAGGATGCGATTCACAAACTAATGACACCAACATATTCAACTAACTATTTTACATTTGTCATAAAGAGAAACAGTCTCTACAGCCTTCTAGGGATGTTCTTTAACAACAGGCTTCTCTTGAACATCAAAGACCCAATTCATGGGGAAAAAAAGTCAGTATGCCATTTATGTTAGTTCTTGCATATTTTATCCAGAAAAAAGGATGAGATGCAAATTTTCAGGGAAAAGTATGCTTTTGTAGCTTAGAGTCTTTTTATTTTTTTAATAAAATATACTGGCCATTACTCATATTTGGCAAATGATCTAGATGAATGTTGGAAAAGGGCATGCTGGGGTGCAGAGTAACTTAGCATCAAGAATTTATCTTAATTCATTTTTTAAAGTATCTGCAAAAAATGGATGAAAGCAATACATTACATTATATATGTATGATTGTGGGGATCAGTAATGTTGTTTGTGTTGATTTTAAATTGGAAGAAAACAGAAAGATCAAAATGAAAATATGATTTTTTTAAAAGCAAAGTACATAGAAATGTCAATGCAATGAAGTCGCATCCAACAGGCCAAATTCCACTGTGATTTATGTCACAGTGATTTCAATATACAAATCAACAATGCTGTCCTCAATTACTAATCCATGGCTAATTGCATGCAACCCAGCTCCTTTGAGCTGCTAAATCTGGTCTTCTTCAACGGTAAGTGAGGTCCCTTGGAAAGTCAGAACCCTGAAACTTCAGCCAGCTTATAACTGATTGGAAGCCCAAGGATATATAAGGTAAAAGGAAGGTGCTACATTAGCAAAGAACCTTCAGCCTTGCTGGTGTCAGAGTTGCATGATAACAGCTTCTCTGTGGGTCTGATCTTAGAAAGGATAGACAAAAGGTTTCAGGGTAACATTAAATAATGTAGACCAACTTGCAAATGAGCTGCCTTCCCCCATTCTTTTTCTGTAAGTTACTATTTTGCCCTAATAACTTGATATGCTAAATAACATTCCTTAAACACCCTTGATGCAGGAACTGTTGGTCATCAATGATCGAATTGTTAGAAACAGAGGCTCATTTATGACCTTTAGCTCATCGTTATGATCTATAGCTATATATAGAAAAAGGTGGGAGCACAAGTAAAGTTGAGAGTAGATATTAAGAAAAAGGAGCTCGTTCTCTTCCTCTTGTGGCTTTGTTTCATATCTTCTTTCCATGGCTGAGCTTTTGACCAAATAATTCAACCAAGCAACATTATTCTTGTAACCAAACATCCTGCAGAGGAGTTTGGGTAGCCATTTCTATCCTCAACCCTGTAGGGATGAGCCTTATTTAAATTGGTATTCTTATGCAAATGATATGGTTTTCATCCTTTGCATGATAACATCATCCCACTAGTGCCACAGCTTGACATGATTATGGACTCTCCAATTTAATGGACTATTGGAAATTCATGTTCAATTTTTTATATTAAATCTGGAATCTATCTTTATATTGTAGAGCAATACCCCCCTTTAGAAACACACAGTTTAGACATTGATATTAAAACAATCAAGTTGTAAAAAAGAGGATATGTGTGTGTGTGTGTATGTATGTGTGTATACACACACACACACACACACACACAGAGAGAGAGAGAGAGAGAGAGAGAGAGAGAGATTCTTCACCATTTAGCTTCTCTGTGCAAATTATTGCGGAGTAGCAATTGCATAGAAATGACAAACCAGGAATACAAAATCAAGCCCAAAATTCACAAAGCCAAGAAATACTATGCTAAAGGCCCTCTTCACTTCACAGCCTATGTAAGTCTCCCATGCCCACTGATGGAGACAGATAGTGACAGCCAGAAAAGAAAATTATAAGGAAAATGTTTTTTCAGAACACAGAAAAAATGAGCAACTTTTACGTAAGTTCCTAAATGCAAAACATCAGTTTAGCCTACAGCAATCACTACTCAGAAAGCGATTTCAGAAGCACATTCTGAAAGTGTAGTGTAGTGGTAGGGCTGTTTGGACTTAATGGGCACGTTTGACATTTTCAGAGATAGCTATAGGTATAAACAATGGCTACTATTGCCTATTCAGTAAATGGCTCCTACACTAGACATGGGCAGTCACAAAATCTTACTTATTATAAGGCAAACTAGGAAGCCTGAATGACTAGAAAACTAAAGATTCTATGATTAGATAGTACAGCCTGTCTTGTTAACTATCAAGAAGTAATTGGCACTAATTTATCCCATAGGATCAAAAACAAACAAACAAAAACAATACTTAAATCTTCTACTGATTTTTGCTTGCCAGCTACCAAGATATATATGTCATGGGAAATAGCTGTAGAGGCAGACATCTGTTCTCTAGGGAGTATACCTAAGGTGTATATCATGATCTAGCAAACTTTAATTCACATCGTATCTCACATACGATTAGTGACCCCAGAATATCATTTGTAAACAAAGCAGTAACAAATTTCTGGATGAGGCAAGTCATCACAAAAAGGATAAACGTAGGAGAATCAGTGCCATTCCCTTTTCCAAGTCTTGAAAATCTGCATCAACAATTGCTTTGGATATAATCCTCAACTCTTAACCTTGGGCATGAGAACGATGGATTAAGTACAATCCCAGAGGCAGGATATATCATATTAAAAAACCCTTTATATTATATGACTAATAAACTAAATATGACAAGAGAGGGAAAAAAAAGTAAGTAAGAAATAAAAGGAAAAGATAATTATCTTTGGTAGTAAGATAAAATTAATTTCATCCTTAAACTTATCATTAAACTTACACTATATAGAAAACATACTGTTTCATTTTCTCACCTGTTGTTTATGATGGTGTACAATTTTTATAAGGGGATAACAGGATAGCAAATTATTTAGATTGTCTTGTTCTTTAATTTTAGATATTAAATTTGTTTATTATTTATTTATATATGAAATTTAAAGTGACTTTTCTTAAAATTTGAATTTTTCAAAATAGAAGAAAAATGGATATGAGCCAGAATCCTCAAATTGGCAGATTCAGTCGGGGCAAATAGCTCTTTTATTCCCTTGTGCTCCAACTCATGTTTTACACGAGGTTGCCTATTTATATTAATTTTTCTTTCACTAGGAAGTTGCTAGTCTTCCTCACTCTAATGATCAAAGGCTTCATCAAAATATTTTTCAAATAATACTATATCTGTGTCATGTACATTGGATACTCTTGTAAGCATATGCCACTAAACAACCTTAGAAATTTGATTATAGGCAGTCCTTGACTTATAACTATTGGTTTAAGAAGCTTTTGAAGCTATGACAGTGTTGAAAAAAGAACAAAGACAGCACACTCTCACCCCATCTATATTCCATGTACTATTCACATCCTAGTTTCAAAAACAAAACAAAACACAATCCACTCAACACCTCCACCCATCATAGCCCACCCTCCCTTTCCCCAAGGCTCACATCATGTGCTACAATTGTCATAAATACATGCTTTTTGCTTAATGGTCAGATGGTGATTGCATCACGTGGGGACAGTGATGGTTGTAAGTGCAAGGTCCAGCCATATGCAATTTTTCTATCTGGGAAGAACTTTAGACTGAGGAGGGGAAAAGTCTTACCTGGGAAGGATTTCTGTCAATTCCTAGACTCTGGTCCTGGTGTGTATTCATACAAACTAGGGGAGAATTGGGGTGCTTTGGAAGCAGAGGGAGGCCAGGTGATTACCACATATAAGAACAACCATGTAGATAGTGTGAATGTTGCGAGTAGAAGCCCAGAATCTCAACTCATATTCCTTGGCCCAGGAAGGGGGCTAATTGCAAGGGGAAAAATACGTCAGGGTGTTGACTCTACTAGCCAACTGATCTGGTATGGCTGAACAGATCAGGAAATCACCTTCACAAGAAGGCTGCTGGAACTACTTCTATTCAGGTTGGCTCTAAGTAACAGAGTCCTGCATGTATGCTTGTGCCACATAAGCCCAAGCCTTCATCAGAAGTTGTGGGTGCTCCATCACTGGAAACTTTTAAAAAGATATTGGACAACTATTTGTCTGACATGGTACAATGTTTCCTGCTTGAGCATAGAAGATCTTCCAACTTTGTTATTCTGTTACCCTGTTCTGTTACATTTGCAACCTTTGGACCAAAAAGCAAAGTCAATGGGCAAACCCAGATTTGCTTAATAAACAAACATAATAGAATTGGATGTAACTCTCTTAATGGATGCATCGCTTAGCGATGGAAGTGGGTTGAAAACTACTTGTAAATAGCTTTTCTCCATACCACGCAGCAGATTTTAGAATAAGTTGAACCCTCCTAATTTTAATGGAGTTTATCACTAATATATAATACATCTTAGTTACAATTTAACAAAATGAATTTATTTCAATAATTTGTATAAATATGAGAGTATTCAGTGATAGACTTGGAATGCAGTGGAACTGCTCTTTTTTTTTTTTTTAAAGGATACATTTTGCAATTTTGTACAAAAGAAGCCCAAATTGGTTTAATAAATAAATATTTGGGATTGTTTGAGGCATATGGCATATTCTGTATGGCAGAAGAGATACTGATTGGAATAGCAGAAGCTGACTAGCTTAAATGACTATAAATAAACGTATTCATTTTATAAATGAAACACTCTGCTTAAAATAATAAGATATTTATAAAACTACAGTTTATTTGTTTACGTTCTGATAAAGTTAGGGGGTAACCAACACAAAGAGGTACAGTACTAGTATCATATCTGAAAAAAGGTGAATATAGTCCAGAGACAGTAATTCCAAATACAGACTGCATTTCAACCTTCTCTCCAAATTTGCCTTTTAATTTTAGAAATGCCTAGCGTACTATAGATTTTTGTTCTTCCATTTTCAGCAGGATAAAATGGCAAAATGAACAGGTTATAAAAAAGGAAAAACTTTTACTTTCCAATAGCACTGATTAGAATTATTTGATTTAATTATTTTGTTCTATTCAGTTTGGATGCTGCTCAACTCCAACCAGCTTTGTGTCCTCTTGACTGAGAACACTAAACCTACTATGGTCCAGAAATCAATCTTTCAAGATATATTTGTATTTCATTTTTTTCATGCTCAATGTCAAAAAACAGAAGGCACTGCAATTAAATCATGGGTCAGCTTTTGCTTCTGTTTGCTTCTGTTTCCTCCTGTTTCTTTCAATTTCAAGGGTCTCTTTCTCTCTTCATGTTACAAATCACTGAGATGAACAGTAGTTATCAACTTCCTGCTATGTAAACTGTTCATGCTTGCCATGCAGTGACCTCTATGTATTGATTCAAGACATCTGACAGTCTAGACCGTGTCTTTAAATTCATGGGTGTCTTCTATTTCTTTCTGCTCTTTTGATCAGTTCTCTCTCTCCCCCTCCCTCACTTTTTTCACAGGTAGCTTTGGAAAGCAATAAACCTAGATTTCTACTGCCCCTGAAAAGTAGTTCAGTGGACTCTAAGCTCTAAAGAATCACATTTTTCCCTATCAGCTATTTCTTTCCCACTTAATTTGAGTGCAAGAGTTGATAGCAAGTCAAAATGGCATCTGAAGGTTTAAAGCCTTCTAGCTTCATTCAGTACTAGTATCTCATGAAGTTCAACATTCTTAAGCTACAGTTTAAATAAAAAGAAAATATATGACCTGTAACAACTCTAATAATCTAAATCAGATGTGTCAAACTCGCGGCCCGTGGGCTGGATGCGTCATGTACTGGCCACGCCCACCTCCGGTTTAGTGAAGGGGGGAAAAGTTGTGATATGTCACGTTATAACAGCGTGTCGTTGCGAGTTTGACACCCCTGATCTAAATAGTTTACTTAGTTTGTGTTCAAATATCAGTAGTGTATCTACTGTTGTTCTGTTAATAATGATATTTTCCATTGAATTGTAATATTATGTTTAGGAAACACCCCCCCAAAACTATAGCTCTACTACTCTTAGAACATTTACATGTCACATTGTTTCAGCAGTAAGAATAAAGCAAAAATCTAGGGAACATTTGATCTCTGCCCTTCTATTTTTATGGGCAAATGTTCTTCTAAACAGAATGAAACAACACAAAACAAAAACAAAACCACAGGGGAAATATTGTTCTATATTTTGCAGCAAAGTAGCTAGTTCTGTAGACTTCTCCATCATAGTCACTGTAACATGGAAGATACTACTAAGATGAAGATTGTATTAAGTCCCCCCCCCCCCAATATTAAAGGATAGATTTAAAAAATATATTTTAAACAGATTCCAGCACAGTCTCTTTAGTTGGGACAAT
Organism: Notechis scutatus; assembly: GCF_049901735.1. NCBI lineage: Eukaryota > Metazoa > Chordata > Lepidosauria > Squamata > Elapidae > Notechis > Notechis scutatus. Next base: position 105,193,884 of record NC_142012.1, read on the forward strand.
GCAATTTTATTTTCTTCCCTGATCTCACAGTCTCCTTGTTTCCATGTCACTACTTTGCTGTATATCAAGTGATTTTAGCTGGAAATGCATTCTGACTATTTTCCAGGGTTCACTGGCAAAAAAAATCCTAGGGGAAGTATTCATCTTATTATTCATATGCAAGGATTTCATTAAAGACTATTCTCAAATAAATGGCTCAACAGATAACTGCAGAGCTAAAAAGGGATTGGGTTGAAGAAAAATCCTACCACTAGCTTACTGATAGCCAAATTTCAACAGAAATGATGCCGCAGGTAAAGAGACAGCTTGTCCTTTTTTACTCTGTTCAATCACATTGAGCTCGGCTGTCATTTTGAATTGCCTTAGCCACCTTAACTAACTCTTCTATTTAACTTGGATATGATCCCTATATCATACTATATTGTATTTCCAAAATGTGGTGAGAATCATGACAAGACAAATTTAGACTAAGCACTTAGAAGAACATTATCTGTCAATAAGCTACAACTATTGGAACAGCCACATGTGATTTATTAATTATTATTTTTTGGATGGGATGGGGAAGGAATGGGAATTATTATTTTACTTGTTTCCTGTGAACGTCTTCTGTAGAAAAGTGCTTACTTGTCTACAATAGAATAGAATAGAATATTCTTTATTGGGCAAGTGTGATTGGACACAGAAGATATTTATCTCTGGTGTATAAGCTCTCAGTCTTTGCATCATAAGATACAAACAACAAAGTGATAAATCATAAGATACCAATAGAAGAAGGAAAAATCAGAAGGATAACATTAATACAGCCATACTACATGGGTAAATTCACTTTATGCACTGCAGCTGTATCTCCTTTCCCAGGATATGATCCTAAGTGGTTTATAATACTGTTGCTGTTGCTTCTGGGTGTGATGGTGATTTTCTCAAAGCTGAGAAAATCAATCAATCAATCAATCAATCATCTAATAAAACAACAGAACAATGCTGAACAAGGCAATAAAATTAAAAAGAATTCAAGGATCTTCATGAATTCACACACAAACATAACAATCTTGCTGGATGAAAAAGCATGACTGGCTACTCCTGAGTCATACAGAGGCATGGAACTGTGTTGCAGCTCTGCAGATGACTCATGAGACTGCTGAGGTTTCGTCTTTAATGATATCTGAACAGGCAAAGTTCTTCTCCATTGTTCCACTGAGGATGAATGTGAAAGAAAGCAATTGGCCAAAAATAAAAAATAAATAAAAAATGCTCGTGACATTCACATCTCTGAAACCCCTCAATTCAGAGGGTAGGTTATATCTCCACACAAGTCTTCAAATTCAAAGTTTGGCTCTGAATTTTGGAGGAAGGCTTTCTAAAAAAAGTCAGCAGAGAATAGCAGTCTCAAACCCTAAGTGTGCTCTCTGGTTCTGCATATGCATACTTTGTCAGCAGCATGAGAAGAATTATTCACATTTGAATTTCATACTAAATAATTGCTACTGGAATAGACATAAAGATAAGAAAGAAATGCAATGACAAAGATCTGTTAATAGTCTTGTCAATGTGGACGACATGTCTGGTGGATAACATAACCTCAGGAACTTAAATTAAAGCACAGCTAGGAAGCCTTTTCTCTAAATTAGAGGTCTGGGCACCTTTTGCACTGTGACCTGCTGAACAACTCAGCAAAGAAAAACGTAGACTTACAAAAGGTCTAATTCTGAGGTGACTGCTCTCTACTGGAGTAACCAACTTGCTTGAGGGCTGCTATTAGTCACAGGAAGAAAAAAAAGTCTTTTTGGTGCCCAATTTTCTTTTCATTTCTTTAACAAACTAGCTTGTTTGAACAAGTACTAGTCTCATTTTACTAAGGAAGATGGCCTCTGGTACAATCCTGGTTGACAATCCTGACACTGGAATCAGTCCCTCATTGTTGAATTCAGCTTACTCACTCATCTTTTTCTCAATTAAAATTTGCATTTTCTTCTCTAATAAAATATCTTCTGTTTTGCAAAAGAATCCTTTCTTTCATTATGGTATTCTTTTTATCCAATGTCAATCAAGGTCTTTTTATTCGGGGGAAAAAAATCCCTACTTCACCTATTATTTATTTTTAGAATTAAGAATGAGATAGTTCTGATATTTCTTTTTGTTGTTGTTATTATGCAAAATATATTTCAATGTATGAAAATACCTACATTTATGTTAGGTATGAGAGCAACCAATAGTTGCTGCTCCAGTGAGCAGGGCTGTGCTTAGTGCTGCTGTTTTGCTATTTTACCAGTAATGATTATTCAAAGAACTATGGACAACACCTCTCTTGTTGGTCTAAGACAACATAATGAATCACTGTTCCTATTCTTACTATCTTTATAAAGAGATCATTTAGAAGTGCAGAGTAATGAAAATTAATGAAAACTTCATTGAGCAAATTATATGACCTTAGATATTTGGAGATTGTCTTTCATGCTTGTTAAGGGGTCAAGAAGTAAATCACTGTCTGAAAACAGACTGAGAGTCACAACTCAGCCTCAACTCACCAAATACAAAAGAAAAGTCCCAAGGGACAGTTGGTTGCAGTTAACATCCATACTTAAGGAGTTCAGATACGTACAACATGTGGTTTCAAGACTGGCTATGACACAAACTGCTTCCTTAGAGGATCTCAAGTGGCCTTTAGTATCCAAAGTTTCTTTATTCCCACTCAGATTCACCTAAAACTTAACAGATATTTTAATGAGTCAGACTTCACAGTCAAGTTGCAGTTATTCTTTTGTCTTAGTTTCTCCAAATTATGTCCTATCCTCTAGAATGCTAGGGAGCCTTGTTTTCAGTTGTAGACCAGAATCCTTCACATGAGGATTATGAATTACAAGACCTTAATCTATTATTTCTTAATTAACACTGGTACTTGGTTCCTTGGCTTCAAATTGCCATCAGCTTGCTCATCTTCTGAAAAAGTCAATATGTCCAGCAATTTTTTGCATTTAGAATAGAATCCACATGTTGCAAACTACTTCCTTCAACGGATTGATAAGGCCTATTATATAATTCCTGGCCTGTGCCTGTCAAGATTTGAGACCATAAGAAAATCTTTAGACTGAATGTTTAAGGGATATTTTTTCTAACATTCCATAATGCGGCCAAGATTTAAAGTAATAGGTATAAATAGAATCAAATTGATGTCTGTTAATGATTTTGTTTGGATATACTAGGGCAACTAATAACACAAGTTAATTTTTACTCCAAGGCAATTTTCAGATTTCATGCGAAAAATTATATTGTGTTCTAAGTTATTGTAACCTGACAACCCAATGACCATCCCAATGGGATTTTACAGAATCCAATGTTTCCTTAATTGATGAAGCATAGTGAATCAGAGCTATATGTCCTCTTTGTCCTTGTGAGGGTTAAAGAAATGTTGGCCTTGACATGATAGTTCTGTAACATCACAGTTAAAAAACATTTACTGTTTGATATGCTGTAGTTCAGTCATTAGTGTTCTTAAATTCATTAATATCTTCCAAGAAGAAAATATTTGTGATCTTGCACTGAATATTGTGTGTGATTCTCTGTATCATGAGAATGCTAGACAGATCACATTGATTGGTCATGAAATACTTCACAGTAATTATCTCTTCACTGATCAGAACCCCAAACTGAACAGATTCTGCAAAGACTATATTGTAATTTTGCAATGGCTGATATTTGTCTTTATATTTTTTGATGTTTTGATGCCATATCTGTAACTGCTACGCTGTGGATGTGAGATAATACGGAACTGTATAGCATTTTTAAAATGCCATACTTTGCAACTATTTACCATTACCAACAAAAATAATGATTAGCACTCTTATTTAACAGTCCTTTCCCCAGCTATAAAATATGTATGCCAGCTTTCAGTTTAAATTTTAACATCAGAGAGAAATGGATAGAAAAAATACCTCTTGGAACTCCACTTGACCTCTGAAAGGCCACTAAGTGTTGCAATTTGTCCTTTCTTTGAAATTAATGTCTTTCAAATAAAAATACATTTAATGCAAGAGGTTTACCTGAACGCTGAAATATCAGGTAGAAAAAAGTAAGGAGTCAGTGATCCAAACATTCTGCATTATATCTCTAGATTTTATTTATTTTTAGTGAAAGTAACCATTTAATCTCAGGCAGATGTAACTTCATTTATTTTCACCCTATTATAGGAATGTATAATCTTTAGGTAATTGGGAAATGGATATCTTTGGGGGGAAGGTTTTCTGTTTTTGGTGGAATAGGATGAAAAGGGAGGGAAAGGACAAACAAATATAGGTTATTCCAGGACATGCTACAGATTGTGCATATTAACTTAAGTTGGTCACATTATGTTATTTTAGTAGCACAATCAGAAAGGTACTGAAATGTGCAAAAGGAGTCAGCCAGCACCTTACATTGTCTATTCCTATTCTGAAATGGCTAGGAGTTTCAACAGGGTTGTGCTCCTTCATATCTCTCTTGGAACAGATCATCCATCATTGTGATCAAATGTCAAATCAATGTATAAAGCCAGACTAAATAGATCGAGTTAATGGGGTCTCCAGAAGCAGCATTGAAATCTCCTGGACAAAGTGTCCAAGGTTTCAAACAGTTCTGTGGGAAAATGGTTCCCAAAGAAAAAGGCTGGTCAAGTATTCCATGAATTCAAACATGACTACAGATCCTATCCCACTCTAAGGATTACTAATCATAATGGATATATATATATATATATATATATATATATATATATATATATATATATATATACACACACACACACATGTACATATATACATTACATATACATATACATACACACACACACACACACACACACACACACACACACACACACACACACACACACACACACACACATATATATATATATATATATATATATATATATATATATATATATATATATATATTATTGAAAGCGGGGGGTGTCGTTCAAGAAGAATCTAATAATAAACAATCAGATAATGTAACATTTCAATAGGAAAATAAATTTACATCTATCTGGACTTAGAAGCTACATGATAAATATTTTGCCCTGCAGAGGGATTTATATTTATAGCAATAGCACTTAGACTTATATACCACATTACAGTGCTTTACAGCCCTCTCTAAGTGGTTTACAGAGTCAGCATATTGCCCCCAACAACCTAGGTCTTCATTTTAACCATCTCAGAAGAATGGAAGTCTGAGTCAACCTTGAGCCTGGATTTGATCTGCCAAATTGCAGGCAGCTGGCTATCAGGAGAAGTAGTTTGTAGTACTGAACTCTAACCACTGTGCCACCGGGGCTCTCAGATTTATTCCTTGGTCAAGGCCATGTGCATAGAACATGTCCACGTTCTCCCATCTTCCTCCAAAACTATAGCATTTTTCAGGGGGTTGTGCTAAGAGAGTGAATAGCCCCAAATCATCCAGTGACAGAAAATGGACTTCAATGTGGATTTCTTTGGTGCCACTTCAACATTTTAATCACTGTACTACACTTGCCTTTTTAAGTTTCATCACTCTATCTCCATGCAAAAATAACTAAAATGTCTGCCTAGCCATGGAATAACCTATTTTTCTCTCCTGTAAATTTTCTACTATCTGCTAAAATGTCACTACAATACATAATATCCCTTTCCATAATCCCTAGCTCTGCGTTGTTTTTTATTCTTAAATATTTATATATGAAAAGCTCAGTGAGGATCAAATGTCAAGGAGATTGTAATTTGAGGTATTTCTTGCCTGGTTTTTAACAACTGCATATAGCAACAATTTAGTAAATAAAGGTAAAGCAATCCCATTAATTTTAGTCAATTTGCTCCATCGTATATATGGTTATGACTGCCACTATAAAGGGGTTTTATCAAGAAAATAGCAACAACAAATTGACAATAGATTCATCAATTTTACTTCATTTATATTTTGATATAGCTGTAGCCAAGGAAAGCTTTGTCAATTTTACAGAAAAATACCAAAGTCAAAATAGACGGGATGCAGTTCTTCATATATCAACATTTATTATTCAAAGCAGCTGAAGAATAAATCCACATCTGAATATAAGTGCAAATTAAATATGTATTTTGGAGTAATAGAATGCAAAAAAAGGATCTAAATGCAACGATAGTTGCTAACACATAGGCAAAACAAAAACCAGTACAGTATATTAACATCGCTCATTTTGAAGAATAAAAATCACTTCCCATAATGAGATGAAAAAAACTGCAACAAAAACAAATCACGTAGCCATTCTCACATTAGTTATTGAAATCATCACTGCAAAACTGGAAAGTTTAAGAGCTGCATGAAGGGACAGCCAACCAGCAGAAAAGCAATGTAAGAAATGAAGAACTCTGGCTATCTCTAGTGAAAATTCCCACATTATTTCTGATAAATATGTCAGTGATCTACATTCTAATAATTCAGCCAACAATAATAATTATATAATTCAGTATATGAATTTTTTTATGTGTGCAAAGGTGCAAGACAAATGAAATGGTGTTCTCAAACATTATTCCAGACTTCGAAATGAGGAAACAAAACACAGTTGTGCAAAATTTAAGCTAAAATTCAATTGAACCTATTTTTAGTTTAAGCCATTCATATCAATAAATATTAATCTGGTTAAAATATTTTTTTCTTAAACCCCCCCCCCCGCCCCCCTGTAATTTCAAGAAGCTTAAGGAACCTGCTGCTAGTGACTGGAGGTACTGTCCCTGATACCATCTGTCAGAAAAAAGCAAAATCCCTACTTCTCTTGTGTTTAACAATAGAAATAAATAGCATATTTTAGAAATATGGAACTTTAAACTCTATTTTATTGCATGCAGTTTCTTCCAGATGATAATTAAACTATTGTCAGTAAAGTCCCAAAGGTGCTTTTTTTTCAAGAGGCAACTGAACTTTCTTGTTTTTCTTTGAAGCCGTTTCACTTCTCATCCAAGAAGCTTCTTTAGCTCTATTGTCATTAAATGAAGATCTGATGACTGTGTCATGTAACTGAATCCCACTGAAGCATTATTTTAGCACAGTATTTCTCAAACTCAGCCATTTTACGTTGTGTGGCCTGGGGAACACTGGGAGTTGAAAGCAACATGTTTTTCAAGTTGCTGTGATTGAGAAACACTCTTGTGTTTTAGAAGTTTGAGCAAGCAGGGTTAGCAGACCTGTACAGACTTCCACTGTATTTGATTTTGATATCAATAAAATAAAATCATAACTTTTTGAAGATTTTAATCACTAATGTGTTACTCAAAAGCCAAGTACAAACCTTATAAAAAAAACAACAGAAGTGTACATCATATAAAAAGTTCCAAATATTATACTACAAGACATACAGACCTTGTTCTAGGAGATGATGGTGAAAAGGAGGCACTGGAAGTTTCAGCATTAACTGGGGCTCAGTGAAATAAGCTTGAAGCCAAGCTATACATTGTTTCAGTGGTTCCTTCATTTCCCCTGAGGCTTCACATACTTCACAAGATATTGAGGCCTCCACTCTGTTGAAAGAGTCACAGAGTAGCATTCATTTTAAAACAGCAGAGTTTCACTATAACCAAGTTGCTTAAACAAAGCACAACAAAGAAAGTCCATTATGTAAAAGAAAATTCAGACAGGCCAAAAATCCAAATGCAAATGACAAGGGTGTGTGTGTGTGTGTGTATGTGCAGAGAAAATAAATATAAAAAAGAAAAGAAAAGAAAACAAAGAAATTTGGAATAAAGCACTTCAGTTTCCAATCTCTGGTAAATAGGTCACACATGTCTCCTTTCCATATAACTATTATTTAAGCCTGGGGAGATAAAATATCTCCTTATAATATTTTCAAAGTCAGCAAATGTCTAGGCATATCGTTTAGAAAAAAGGAACACATTTTCTATATTTAGGCAGGAGTAAATACCTAAAGAGCAACAGATATAGTGGTGGTATTCTACCTGTTTGGCCCAGTTCTGCTGAGCAGGTAGCGCTGCTGAGCAGAAAAGACCGAACCGGTTCTCTCCAACACTCTGCTGGGCCCACCCGCCCGCTTCGGCTCCCATACTAACTTTTATTCCTGTTTTTGAAGCGCAGCTGCTTTGCGCGGCACAGCAGATTGCCACGCGGCAGCTGCTGAAGCAACAGGGATAGTGCAGGATTGCAGGAGGTGAGTCGGAAAGCCTCTGCGCCTGCACAAAGTGTGCATTTGGTGCGCGCGCCCACCAAACCACGCTAATCGAACCGGTGGCAAAATGTTTTGAAATACACCACTGAAGAGATAGATACGATTTCCTAAGTGGCAGCCACGAAAATATATGATGCATGTCAGATTAGAAAAAGATAACTACAGTTATTATACAAAATATTGGGGAAAGCAAATTTTGCTTGAATGAAGCTTGAACTAAGGAACACCACAAAGCAAAAAACAGACAAAGGGACAGGGAAATAATTCTGTGCATTGCCAATGACTAGAAATATAATGAAGTTATCTTTTTTTCTGAAAATTCTACTTCTCTTTTTGGTTTATGCTCTCTGTAGAATACAAATGGAAATATATTTATTTATGCAAGGAATATGTCAATTGTTGAGGAAAATGTCAAGCAAGATGAATTGATGTAAATCTCACAGAAAAAATGGATTTAAATCCTGGCTTCAAATCTTGTTCTCCACTTTGAAATTTGTAGATTTGCAACATAATTTTTTTTTTTATAGAGGGTGCTTAAACAATTATAAATGGGGATTTTTAAGAAAACAAATCAGTTGAAATTACTATCCATTCACCCAGTTATCTTAACTTCGTAAGCATCTTCTCCAATTGATTTTAAAGATCTTTCTCCTGGTAAAAGTGAGCTCTGAAAACAAAATTGTGTGCAAACCTTTCAATTTTATCGTATGGTGTACAGATTTTTGCTTGATTATTTCAACATCTTTCTTTTTAAATCCCAGATACTGTATTATCTAAGTGTTCTTCTTATTGGGAATTTGAATCCATAGAATTGCTTGTGTTTAATGTCCCACTTCTCTGCAAAATACTAATATCTCTTATTTTCAGCCCACCAGCAGTTAATTAAAATTCAGCCTACAATCTTTTCCATTTCTCTACTTGAAAAGGGCATCAGCAGAATTTCTATACTTTAGTTGTAATATTAGCCTTAAAATGAATATTATAAATTTAAACTTAATATCTCAACTCCCTATTTTTCCTCATGCATGTTTTTATAATAGGTCTCTACCCCAATGATTTTTTAGATTTGGCTACTTATTGTTGTTGTTTTTTACTGTTTTTTGTTTACAAAAGTTGGCTACTTATTGGTTTTTTTTTACTGTTTTTTGTTTACAAAAGTTATACATTATTTTCAATTAAGAGGAATATTGTGATATAGTAAAATGTTTAAAACATTTTGATTAAATGAAAAATAGTTTGTTACATCTAATTTTCATTTTGTACCCAATGTCCAACCTTAGTCTGGACTTAAAATGCTGGAGCCTCAAATCATTATCAAGCAGCAGTAGGCTACTCAAAAATTCTTGGGACTTTCCCCAGTCGGCAGAGAATTCAAATAATGACTTCTTGTCTTGTACTGAAATCTAAAAACCTGCTGATTTTCTTTTTACCCAGAGAGCATACAAGACCTTAACCAAGTAGGAAAAGGTAATTTTCACATGTCAATCATAGAAGCTATTGCTACAGCAAAGTATGCAAAGAGACAATTTTGAGCAGACATGTTTTTAGCACAACGTTGGCAAGGAAGATGCTCCATTTTGGATTTTAGAAAATTGTGCAATCACACTATTATCCTTTGTTAAAATAGCTAGATGATCCTCTCTTCTTTTAGAAGGGAGCAAAGATACTTGAAGACTGTGTGAAAGTGATATTGATTTTGTAATCCACATTCATAAATGTGTGTGTGTTTTACTTGTTCATATAAACATTTCCTTTATGTGTTTAAAATGTTATTAAATAAAATCATATTGTTATTTATCTTGTGTGCTTTTTATTGGTTGAAAATGCATTATCTTTATTTCTTTAATACTGAACATATAACTCACATTTCTGTTTATTGCAAAATTCATGTTTTCTGACAATAAAAAATACAAACTACATTAAAAAAATTGAAACCAAAATTAAAATAAAAACCACTACATAATCATTAACTAATTAACAATTAAAAGATTGGGAAAAGACTTGCATTTTCATCCAGTTCTTAAATCCAGGGACAATGAAAGCCAAACATATCTCATTAGGAAGTATGTAATATGACACTTGTTATCACTTGGGAAGGCAAATTATTAGAATCTTCAACCACTTCAATGCTTATAATCAATTTCATGAAAACTAATCTACAAAGGACTTTGAAATCTTCCTAGGAATAGCCAGCTATTTTGATTTTCTGAAGGCAGAATCCTTTCCAGAATATCAAAGTTGATGAGACCAAATCAGTAGACTAATGGGGAAAAATAGGACTGATACTACATATTATAGTAACAATACTACATATTATAGTAACAAATCCAGGACTAGAACAACTAGTAACCAACAACACTAGCCTTAACAACTGCCTCAATCTCATCTTCTGCAATAATTTTAATTCAATTTACGAAATACAAATTAAAGAACCCTTTTCCAACAGTGACCAGAACATGATTGACTTTTGTCTCAACATACGTCCACACAAAAATAATCACAATGATGGAATCCCCAATTATAATTTCAAAAAAGGCAACTATGATCTTATAAACTCTCTCATCCCTTGATTGGCAATTTCTATTCACTGGATGCAATACTGTAGAAGACCATTACAACATATTTTTACTTGAAGTCAAAAGAGTCATCAAACTATATGTACCATTAACAACTCCCAAATCCAGAAAAAACAAATTACCCATAACAATAAGGAAGCTTCAATCCAAAAAGAAATCGCTTTGGCGGAAAAACAAATTTGGTCACGTTGCCAACTTCAAAAGCCGATACAAAAATTTATGCCACCAGATAAAGACTGAATGCACCAATTATCACATTAAACAAGAAGAAAACCTTCTACGCACCAATTCCACCTGCGCTTTCTACAATTTTGTAAACAACAAACTAAAAGACTCAAGGTCCATCCCACCCCTGAAAAGACCTAATGGTAAAGACTGCAACGATGACACCATTAAAGCCAACCTCTTTAACACATTCTTTGGCTCAGTATTTGTAAACAGCAATGGATCATGCCCAGTATTTCCTAGTTGAACCACAGACAACTACAATGATCTAATACATATCAATTTTACAGAAGACAATGTTGAAAAAGCACCACACAATCTAAAACCATCTCTATCTACTGGACTGGACGGAATATGTGCCTACTTCTTTAAAAAGATATCCACTGTCATAGCTGAACTTCTAAGCATAAACTTTGAAAAATCTTTCAGGACCAGTTCCTTGCCAAACCTATGGTCAAAAGCCACTGTCATCCCCATCTTCAAAAAGGAAGACCCCAGCCTAGTTGAAAATTACAGACCAATCTCTTTATGCTGCGTCACCTCTAAAGTCATGGAATCAATTATTAACCAATCCATCATCCTCCACTTAGAAACAAACAACCTACTCTCTAATAAACAATTTGGTTTTAGGAAAAAACTATCATGTAATCTGCAACTCTTACACTGCAAAAACATATGGACTTCACAACTCGATCAGGACAAAGCAATATACGCAATCTACATAGACTTCTGTAAAGCCTTTGATTCAGTGGTACATGACAAACTACTCCTAAAACTAAAATCTTACGGTATCTCTGGACACCTGCATAACTGGATAGAAGCATTCCTGTCAAACAGACAACAAATGGTCAAAATTGGGAGCATCCTATCAAATTCTGTACCAGTCAACAATGGTGTCCCCCAAGGCAGTGTTCTAGGACTAACTTTCTTCATACTCTACATAAATGACCTCTGTGATCATATCAAGAGCAACTGTGTTCTCTTCGCTGATGATGTAAATCTATTCAACACCACAGACAATACTGCTACCCTTCAAAAAGACCTTGATTATGTATCAGAATGATCAAACAAATGGCAACTTCAAATCTCAACAAATAAATGCTCTGTCCTACATATTGGCAAAAAAAATCAGAAAATAAAATACAAGCTGAATAGTCAAGACCTTGTTGATGATCCAAGCTCTGTCAAGGATCTTGGAGTACTCATCTCTAATGATCTAAGTGCTAGAGCCCACTGTAACTACATAGCCAAAAAGGCGTTAAGAGTTGTTAACCTAATCTTATGTAGCTTTTTCTCTGGTAATATTACACTACTAACTAGAGCATACAAAATGTTTGCTAGACTAATACTCGAATACAGCTCAGCAGTCTGGAACTCACATTATGTATCTGATATTAACACAGTTGAGAAAGTCCAGAAATATTTCACAAGAAGAGTTCTCCACTTCTCTACTTGTTGCAGAATACCTTATGCCACCAGACTTGAAATTCTAGAACTAGAAAACCTAGAACTACGCCGCCTTCAGTCTGATTTAAGCATAGTATAGAAAATCATACATTGCAATGTCCTACCTGTCAATGAATACTTCAGCTTCAACCATAACAACACAAGATCAAACAATAGATACAAACTCAAGGTTAACCGCACCAAACTTGATTGCAGGAAATACGACTTCAGCAAGAGTGGTCAATGTCTGGAATACTCTACCTGACTCTGTGGTTTCTTCCCCAAACCCCAAAAACTTTAACCTTAGACTGTCTACTATTGACCTCACCCCTTTCCTAAGAGGTTTGTAGGGGGCGTGCATAAGCGCACCAACATGCCTACCATCCCTGTCCTATTGTTTCTTTTATTTTTTATTTTTCTTATATGTATCCATGTATTCATAACTATGTTTTTACTTATACCTGTTATCTTGTAAGCAATTGACAAAAATAAATAAATAAATAAAAATAAATAAATATAGTTGAACATTGAGAACTCATGTTCAGAAGTGGAAGGCACATGGGGATTAAAGGCACACATTTAGAACAACAGCCCAGATTGTACTGTAGGCAAGCTGTACTTCCAAGAGATCTGATGGGCATCATCTTGTGGACTGTTGTTCTATATGGACATGCTTACTGGAGAAGTCTGTTCACTGTAGCTCCAGAACACTGGGAAGGTGCTTAGAGAATGAGATCTTATTAGATGGAAGTCTTACAAAGCTCTAACTAGATCTTAAGAAAAGCAAATTCCTCAGAGCCTCAGCTCCAAGGAAGTGTTTCATTTTTCTTGGCACTTAGCTCTATATAAGCAAATAAATATATCTGACGTATTACTTAACCAGAGATTAATACACTGTGCTTTTACAATTTTAACACTTCATAATCTACTTGGTGTCAGCAGCCTAAACCAGGAAGTAAATATTACACATTCTTGTTACCTTTAAATGTGCACAAATTAAATTTCTCAGATTAATTTGAATAATCTTGATTATTGGACTTTTTATCACTTTCCAATCATATCTTCAGAGCAATTTACAAAAAGAAGACAATAAATTAAAATAAGTATTTAAATACTTAAAAATGACATGAAAATATTTTCTACAGAGAGAGAGAGAGAGAGAGAGAGAAAGAGAGAGAGAGAGAGAGAGAGAGTTTCTAAGGCTGTAGAAGGGAAAAAACACATAACATTCTATGTAGATGATTATTAACATTCTATGTAGATTTTTTAAAGTAGTTATTTCAACACCTTAATGTCATTTAAATAGTATTCTTTGATAGATGAAGGAAAAACTACCACCAAAATTGCAGATGAATTGTCTATTCCCTGATGATTCCAAAACAATTACAGGATGCAGAGCAATCTAGTTAAATTTTATTCAAAAGCTTACTACACTTGTGTTTTCTCTTATTTTTCTATCAATGAAACCCAGGAGGCTTAAGCACAATTCATTATGTATGAGACCCAACTTACAGTGCTTGACTGTTGATTAATAGGAAAGTTTGCAGTATATACATTTGCAACATTAGATGCATACAATATGCGAACTTATTCTTCCACTGAAGCTAATTATTTACAAAAATGACTACTTGAGACTACAATTTATTAAATGCATGCATCCAGTCTCAATTTGGCCCCAAAAGACAATCTGGAATAAAGATCTTTTACTTGATGTGACAACTTCTGGGAAGAATGTTATTAATATTCTAAATGTAGCAAATAAAGCATTCAGATAGCCTATGTCTATGTTGTGTTTGCTCTTCACAGTGAAATTACTGAATAAGAACAGTTTTTCAGAAGTTTAATAAGAGACACATGGGGTTTGGCCTAATTTTAAATTAATTTTGTAAAAAAAAAGACATACATAGAATAAAGATTTTTTAAAATAAAAAATGTAATACATATTTTTAAGAGTTCAGAAACCGAAACATATTTGAAATATAATTTTTACTGATGTTTAATTTTTTTTACTGTAATATTAATTTAAAGATATTCTGAAGGCTCTTTAAAGTATTCACCATTTTAATGTATAATTATTTTCAATAAGCAACCAAGCTAGTTAAATAGTAAAGTCCAGATCATGATTTATGTATCTATTTTCAGAATAGTTTTCGATCATAAATGATATTACTGAGAATGACTGAGTTTTGAATGTGAAGCACAGAAATTCATTTAAATGAAATAACAAAAAATTACTATCAATCATACAGATAAACAATACACAAAGGTTGGTATCTATTAGACCATCTTTCTGACTGCAAATTTTGAAATATTTATTACATCTAATATTACAGATATGAATCATAATGGGAATTCAGGATTCCAAATGTATTCACATTTTAATGATTTTAAGTTGCACCATTGAGTTGTGCCAAAACGGATGTAATAAAAGGCTTTTAAAATGTAGGATAAATGTTTATCTGAAATATTATTTATGTTAATGTTAGAAACAAATTACAGAACTATAAAGAAGTCAACATTGTCATGGAATGAATGTGACATACTTCTTCGTGAAACTTTTCAGTTAGTGTGTAGCATCCAGAATATAATTGTCTCCATATCCTTTGTGGTTGAAATATGTCAGTATACACTTTTTACATGTAGTAAGTGATTTTCTAAAGTAGAATCTGATCACCACCACAGAATGGGCTAAATAATGAACTCTTATCATTAGATTTAAGACGAGTTTTCCTCTACGGGTAGTTCTTACTTACCCCTGTTCATTTAACAAGAGTTTGAAATTATGATTGGCTTCAGAAAAAGTGACCTAAAGGTGATCAGTCTTTTAAGTTATGATCATTATGCTGTTCCCACATAAATGTGATCATAATTTTGGCACTTGGCAACTGGCTTGCATTTATGATGACTGTGTCTGCAGTCATTCAATTGTGATTTGCGACCTTTCCAGATAACTTCTGACAAGCAAAGCCAATTGGGAAGCCAGATTTGTTTCACAACTATATGATTGACTCAATAACCATTTGATTTTCTTAACAACTGATTTGTTTAATGGTTGATTTGCCTAATGATCATAGCAAAAATAGTCATAAAATCAGGTCCAATCATGTGATGACTCGGTTTATGACTGCACTGCCTTACAACAGAAATTCTGGTACCAATTGTGGCCTTAAGCTGAGGAAACACCCATAAGTCATTGTGTGAACTGCTCAGGTTTTGTCTCTGTACTCTACAAAGATGCTAAATCTTGCCATCAAAATGAACTATCAGCCTGAAAGGCAAAGGCCATTCTTTTGAAGACAGCAAAGTCCACATTTTGGACAGAGAGTACTACTGGTTTGAGAGAAGGGTCAAAGAGGTCATCTATGTCAAAATTGAATAGCCCTCTCTCAACAGAGGGGAACAGATAGGACATTGTCTATCTCCAGTCTATAACACAGTCCTTTCATCAATTCCAAGAAGGCTCCACACCCATTTGCACTAACTGAGGTGACCCCCTGATGACACAGACAAACCTCCAGGTGGCCTTAACGACTCACTAAAAGAATGTAAATGACCAGCTGTCTTCCATTCCCTACCACCCAGTCAGAGCTGAAGAAGCTTCTTGGATTAGAAGCAAAACATCTTAAAAAAAACACACACACACAGAAAGTCCAGTGGCCTCTTGAAAAAAAGCACCTTTGGGACAACCATGACCTGGAGGACAGAGAATCTCCATAGACATATCAGCCTAAAAGATACTGCCCATACTGAAATGTTTGTCTGACTATAGATCTTGCTTGGTCAGTGTCAGATTCAAATAGAATTAAATCAATACATAGAGAAAAAACTTAAAGAATGGTTATTTAAAACTTTTTTTTCATGGTGAACCAAATGATTTTGTTAGATATCCAAATGAGTTAACAATTTTGTTTGTACATAATTTAAGCTAAAGATAAGTTTGCCCTCAGTCATGCTTGAAGAACTCAACCTAGATTCAAAACTAAGCACTTCCCTGCCAAATGTTTTGCAAAAGCAGAATATGATGCAAAAAAGTATTGAAAGAAAAATAAGCATTAAGGAGTTTTAGTGGAATTTCATAAAATGCTGGGATATTAAATTTGCTGTACATATTTAATAGCAGCAGGAACAAATTTGTTACTTTTAATAAAAAAAGAAATTAAGATTTGCCTTAGATTAGTGATTGGCTTTAGACACAACACACTTACTTTGACTTTTCCATTTTATAGACTTATAAAAATAAAGGCCTCAGTACTTTAAGGAGAAAGCTTTTCAGTTGAAACCAATTACTCTGTGACTGGAAAAGATCAAAACTTTAGATTTCTCTTAATTTATGGTAATGAATTATTTTTTGCAATTAGTTGGCAAAACTGTTCAGAACCTGCTATAATCAAGCCTGATTGGAACAAAAGTACATTGTTGGCACAAAATAAATGCAGATATTCTATTTACATTTTTTGGTGAATACACATTGTTTGTTAAATTAGAGACTGAATTGTAAGGGTGGAAGTGCATATTAAATAAATACATTTGCTGCAGCCCACCCAAAGATGCTACAAGAATTTTTGTTGCTTTTGTACAATTCTTCCCTTATTTTGCTTTATTAACCATAATCCCCCTTTTAACAACAGATAACAATAAATTCACAGTCTACTCTCTGGTAATTCTGTCTTACTCTATCTCTCTCTCACACACACATCTTGGTAGTTTTTAGAGCTTGTGTTAGTCTGGGGAAAATTACTTGTAAAATATTAGTCTAGAACTACGACAAACATTACAAATAAATAGGAAATGTAATTTGAGGGCTAGAAGTCTATCATAGCGATTCTGCATTGTTTGGGGGAGGGCAGTTGTCAAAAATTACCTGAGATCTTGAATTTTGCAGTACATTCTCTGAAGGCTAAAGTTCAGTGACAAAATCATATTCGTACTGCTGCTATGAAATTTGTTTTAAAAGTACATTTTATGTTCATTCCCTTCATTGAGATTGCCTCTCCCTGTTGCCTTCTAAATACAGTTAATCTATCCTCATCACGGTGCTGATTGTTGGTGGGCAGGTGCTTGGATCTTTTTATTTCCTTTTTGGCTTGTTGACTATCTCAATAAATACAAAAAGCAGGCTAGTTAGAGCAATAGTCCTCCCTATAATTATATATGAGAGTTGGACACTAAGAATGGCTGATTGAAAAATTGCCATCTTTGAACTGCGGTGTTGGTGTAAATTATTGTGTATACCATGGACAGCCAAGTAAGTAACAGAGATGTTAAATTGTACATCAGACATATCACAAGAAGCTAAAACCAGACTACATCTGATTTATTTGGTCGTGTCATGAGTGCAAATTCATTGGAAAAGACAATGATGTAGGTTAGTGGACAAAGAAGAAAATGCAAGCAAAGAACACACTAGTTTGATAACATCAAATCTGATACAAAATTGAACATCCAACAATTGAAATAAGCTGTCTTGACAGAGAGCACTTGCCTATAAGGTTGCCAAGAACTGGAGATGACGAGATGGTTAAAAAACAACAACATAGATATTATGAGAGAGGGAAGGGAGATAGGGAGAGAGAAGGGGAGAGAGGGAATACAGAGAGAAAGGGGGGAAAAGAGATGGGGAGAGAAATTCAAAGAAAGAGATACAGAGAGAGGGGAAAAAGGGACAGAGATACAGAGAGAGGGGGAGAGGGCAGAGAGATACAGAGAGGGGGAGAGAGAGACATAGAGAGCGAGAGAGAAGGGTTTTGTGGTTAGGGGGTGCCATGTGACTGGGTGGGAGTGAGTGACATCGAGTTGGGCACGCCATTCAAGTTTTGTGGCTTCCGGTGGTTTTTTTTCCCTGTGGATAATGGGTCCAAATGACGAGTGTTTAAAGTTGCAGACCCCAGGTTAAGGCAAATGAAAATAATAATTAAAAAACCCATCCCTTTCATCAAGATTTTATTTATTATTAAATTTATATGCTTCCCACCACATTCTCCACAATGACTCTGGCCAGCTTGCAATACAATAAATATAGAGATATAAAAACAATTATAAATATGGAAATAACAGATAAAATTTCAAAAATTAAATAGACTAAAAACCTAGAGATCACTTGGGACCAAAGTGGTATTTCCTTCTGTCATTGTCCCAGTCATTTATAGCCAAAAATATCGCCACTGGGACACCACACCAACTGACAGGTCTTAAGGTCTTTTCAGAAGGCCAGAAGGCCTTTGAATGGTTAGCTGACTTGGTTTTAATAATAGTATTTCTAAATTTGTTTTTTTTAATTGTCTTTGGTTTATAACCTTTTGTTCGGAGACAAGGGGGATATATGACTGATCTGTGAAGTTGCAGCCATCACAGCCTTCTACCATCATATAATCTCAATATGGGCACCCCTAATTAGGATGTTGAAGCAAGCCATAGTTATGTGATCACCATTAGTGATTTATTCTGCTGTTGTCCAAAGCAAAATCAATGGGGAAGCCAGCAGGAAATGTTGCAAGTTGGTCCTATCACTTTTTCTCCTGAGCATTCCCAGTATGGAGTATGAAAACCAGGAACCTAGAACTCCCACATCTGCTTTTACTCCGTAGCACATGCCTACCTGTAGCAGTCTTCCCATCTACAAGTGCCCCCTCCTGGCTTGCCTGTGGTCTCTAACACCCACTCACAGCCCTTACCAGTCCACATAACATCCCCTACCAGCCCATCCTATCACCCATCAGTGCTCTCTAGTCCACTGTCTGGGTATCCCCCCCCCCCATACAATTTGCCTGAGATTCCCATTTTTTTCCTGTTTAAAGATGCATATGGTTCTGGAGTTATGATGGCAACCAGGACTAAAGTCGCTAAACAACTGTGGTCATGTAATGTCATACTTTATGAGCACATTGTTTAACTGCGGCAATCGCAGTCACAACTGCCAACATAACTTGAGGACTATCTTTATTTCAAATTGTATTTATTATGCTATTTGAGCGTTGACTGTCATATGAACAGGAAGCTGTGCTATCATTCACTTGCAAATCATTCACTTGCAAATTTGTAATGAGCATTCAAGGGTGAACTCTCAGTGTTCAAGGAATATTGAAAAACTATAACAAAAGGATGAGTATTTTACAATCAGAGAATTTTGCTATAGTTAAAAGCATATTCTACGATTATTTAGTGTGAAGTTTGGAAGACCAAAGAGAAATTGCACAGTATCAAGTATTTTATTTTACAGATAAATGTTGTAGTATGTATCTATATACACATGAATACAAACATAGTTAATGGAAATACCCCCCCCACACACACACACATATATACAGTACCATGATATTAGACTGCATTCTACTAGTTTTAACTGAATCTATGTTGCATTCCATTAGTGTGTGCATACAGCATTAATAAATAACGCTGCCACTTAAATGCCTTTCTTGAAAATTGGTTTGTTCTGTTCTGTATAAATAATACAAATTTCTCTGTTAGTAAGTATGTCAGATGTGCTTCCCTTTTCTCTTTACCTATGCATAGCAAGCAATATGAGCAAATGTAGCAGTTCAATCTAGGAAGTAGTTTATAGACCAGCAATAATAATGTAGTACTTGGCTAGCATAGCCAAAACCCATGTATTCTGACACAGCTGACATATGTCTATTGACCATGTGTCAATAGTAATAATAAACTCAAGGATCAGATGGATGTCTTTTCTTTAAAAGCAACAAATCAAGTATAAAATTTTAAACCTACATTTTAAAATTATGGCTTTTAGCAAAGACACAATGATGAACTTTCAGGAAAAAAAGAGAGTGGAAACTGCCACATGTTAACACATTTAAATATAACCAAATAGTATTTCAATCAGAAGCATTATACCAGGTGTTTTCCAAAAATTAACATTTAGTTAAATATTATACTTTCTCTTACTCTTCCCCTATGTAACATGCTGGTCAGTTGTTAAGAAGAATGCCAACATTTTCTAGACTAAAATGCTAGAAATCTTTAGCTTCACTCTCCTTCAAGGTTTCCTCAAAGTGTCTGGATCATTCTGAAACTGCCCTTAAAAGATGAACACACTGACCTTGTGGTATTCTGACTTGGCTCAGCTAACTCATGTTTTGCAACTATGACAACATTATGTAGACTTGAAATGCTTTGCATCAATGGAGCTTCAGGACCTGATTCTGGATATACTTGCTGCCACTTCTACTATTTATCTTTGTATCTCAGCTTGTTAACTACACTTAGTTCTCATACCTCTTTGGAAAAGAATAAGCTCCTAGCTGAAATATAAATTTTAGACAATTATTCAGCTTTAGCAAAATAAATAACAATTAGTGCAAGCAATATTTAGAACAGTTTATTAGTTGAGATTGTGCAGGACCATATACAAAGAAGCATTTGCACAAAAAACTCAAAGTATATGACTCGATATTTGTTGAAGGATGAAAACCAGAATTTCATATTGGTTTAGGTTCAAGAATAGACAAACCAATGCTCTTTATATATTTTAGATATAAATATATCTAACATATACTCTAGACACCATGGTCAAAATACTTTAAATTATGCTCTAAAGGAATAACAAATCAATGCAACATTATCCATTTGTAATTTATTTATTTCATTTGTTCCATCCAGAGTTACCAAGGATATAATAACAAATTATATTAGATATAATTATTGTAAAAATCCTATACATAAAATTATGTTATTATTGTTTCTATATCATTTATATATCATGCCCAACAATTGAATTGTAACTATTGTCATTTTCTTTAATGGGATTACAAACAAACACAAGGTAATACAAATTCTGTTGTTCTCCCATCTACACTGAACTAGTTATTATGAAACACTATAGATTTATATGAATGAGTCTGATTAATCTGTCTCCTCTCTTTTTCCTGCAAAGCTAAGAGAAAGCAAATGCATTATTTTACTTCAAGTTTTTAAAATTATAATTATTTATCATGAAATAATGAGCACTAGATAAAAACTTTCACAATTAATGGATAATTTGTGATTCAGAGGAAATAAGCCAAGTGTCAACTATAATACACAAAACTAATTTTTACCCATATTTTCTTTGGGTAAATTACAGATAATATTAATCATAGCATTCAGAAAGCTGAAGCTATGGTCAACTACTGATGAACATTTAAACAAACAAACTAAAGCTTCAGATTCTATGGCTACCTAAGCACATGAAGCAGACATGAATCTGAGATTCATTAAGAAAATTAGCATTGGTGACACAAAATATCATTTTCAGTTACATTCAAAACAGGTCTCTGAGCCTTCCATCAATAATTATTTCAATCAAAAGTACTGGTTGCAAAATATAAATTTCTCCATGATGTAAAATTGGGCTAATCCCACATGTAACTGTCCATATTTTAATTCTAAATTCTAAAATCTAAAAGTTGGAAGATCTGATAATCACAAATATAGTGGGTATAAAAAACTATGGTGGCCATAAAAAAAGCTTATAGATTCACTAGTGGACCCTTGATTATGGTATTATGTTCCTAGAAAGGTTCATCTGGCAATTAGCTTATTGTAATTTTGAACTAACGAAAAGGAAGGACTCACTGGAGAAGAGCCTAATGCTGGGAAAGATTGAGGGCAATAGAAGAAGGGGATAACAGAGAATGAGGTGGATGGATGGAGTCACTGAAGCAGTCAGTGTGAGCTTAAATGGACTCCAGAAGATGGTAGAGGACAGGAAGGCCTGGAGGAACATTGTCCATGGGGTAGCGATGGGTCAGACAGACTTCGCAACTAACAACAACAATTTTGAACATCATTAACCCAAATTTCATAATCTGAAGCCAGAAAGACCTACCAAAAGCTCCCTAATTATAGGAGAAATTAAGGTGGTTAAGTACACTGGCAATTGCTGAAGGAGACTGAGGACATTAGAACAGGTACAACTGGTACCCGAGGACTCTTCAGCAGGTTAAGCAAGACAACTAGCAAGTGTCTAATAAAAGTACCAATGGACTCTGCAACCAGGGAAACCAATTGTCAGACCTGCCCCAGTCCATTCTCTCAGGAAAGTAAGACTCATGGCACCATTTTGTTGAAGCAAATGAACTTTTAAATTGATTGCAGCAAAGTCAAGTGGCATCTGGTATTCCTGTGCAAAATACAAAACTATTCTGGTTCCATTCCCAATCCCTCCCTGCATGATCATCCCTCACCAAGCCAGCATGATGCCCATGAAATGTTTTGAGAAACTCTGAGGTGTGAAACTGGTAACATTCCATTCTCAGGGAAAATGGCCTTGAAGATGGTACAGGCTGGTTTGGTGGTCTGGTCTTCTGTTGTTATTTCCCCCTCCCATTCCCCACATTTGAAGTTAAAATAAAATAACACCACCCAATGAATTCCCATCCTCCCCCCTCCTTCCTGCCCTAATGGCAGGACATCAGCAAGGCAATGAGCCAATGATGGTGGACCTGACACCAATCCTCCCCATCTGCTAGTCAAGCTTGCCTTGGAATGCATGCTTGTGATCTCAATAGCAATAGCATTTAGACTTATATACTTCCCCATAGAGCTTTACAGCACTTTCTGAGCAGTTTACAATGTCAGTATGTTGCCCCCAACAATTTGTGTTCCTATTTTACTGACCTCAGAAGAATGGAAGGGTGAGTCAACATCAGGTTAGAAACTCCAGGCAGGGGGTAGTTACCTGCAATATGACACTTTAACCATTGTGCCATCAAGGTTCCTACTAGGTGGCTAGTCCCAAAGATGCTTTTTCAAGAGGCAACTAGACTTTCTGGTTTTTCTTTGAAGACGTTTCATCCAAGAAGCTTCTTCAGCTCTGACTGGATGGTGGGAAATTCCACTACCATACATCTATTTCCACCATCCAGTCAGAGCTGAAGAAGCTTCTTGGATGAGAAACAGAATGTCTTAAAAAAAACAAAACCCAGAAAGTTCAGTTGCCTCTTGAAAAAGCACCTTTGGGACAACCATGACCATGACTGAGAATCTCCATAGACATACTAGGTGCTAGCAAATAGATGACCCACAGATTTCCAAATACTTTGATTGCTCCCCCCCCCCGTATTTTACAATAAAGACTTTTATTTCTACAACTCTTATATTTATTACTGTGAGCATTTGTTATCTTTTAACTTAAACATAAATGTTATAATTTCCAAACATACAATAAACTAGTTATTTCAAACACAAACTAGTTATCTCAAGACTGAATTTAGACATTTTGTATAATACGCATTGGATATAAATCATGTAATTGGAAGTCTACAAAGAAACACTTTACCACTAATATTGATAAATACAGAAATTTAGATAACAGTCACTGATACCAAGTGTTCATTAATGGACACAAATTAATTGTATGTAGAGCAAATTAATGGGATGAAAAAACATTCATATTTCATACCCATAATTCAGAGACAGTGCCTATCCAAGGCAGTGAGAAATGAAATAAATAGCTAGTGCAAAACTATATCAAGCATCCATTCTAATGAATGGATGAAATTATATTTAAAATGAAATTATCTTTAAAAAGCAAGGTAAAAAACACAGAGAAATGTAAACACCAAATCATGAATTGTAGCATCAAGTTGACCCCCAACGTGCATTTTTGCAGACTGCTACCTACGGATTTATAAATAAATGATTAGATGGAAAACCTCTAGAGGTTTTTCCTTTTCCATAGCAATTACAGATGTACATTATTACTATTCAAGTAAGGTTCAAGTTAAAGTTCACTGAGTGGCAGGAATCATTCATTGCTGTCCCCACCTCTTAAATCACTATGGCAGAAAATCTGATGTTAGTGTGTATTGTGAAAACGTTAACAAGTCAAATCAATATTGTTAGGAATATAAGTCACCTAACAGGTATTTGGGTTAGAAATATATAAACCAGCATAAACATTTTAAAACTGTATCTTTAAGAAAATGCAAAACTGTAATTAGGTGTGGTTTCTCAAACGGCCATAAGATGGAGCCAGAAACCTGGTCTGTCTTAGTCTGAGTCTCAGAAGAGAGTGTGAGTGTATCTCTGTTTCCTTCTGTTGGAAAGTATTGCCGTTGCTCCATTTTTCCTAATTGACTGATATTCATGGATTTGATGTAAGTCTGATACTGAACTGTTTTTGACACTGGACATCTGTGTGTATTATTCCAACACTACTCTCTATACGTCCCTGTATGCGCTCATTCTCCTAACGGGAATTACCTCAACACTGATTATGGGCCCAGGCCATACCAGGCTCAGATAACTGAGAGTTAGTGTGAATGCACAGTACTGTATACAGACAGCTGTTTACTGTTTAATTGTGGTTTACTATCCTGGTAAAGATGGCACAAGACACTTCAACAAGTCTATCACTGATAACCCATTTGTATGGAACAAACTATGTTTCCTGGTCTATGAAGTACAGCCTCTTCTGCGTTTATGGAATGTAGTTCAAGATCCACCAGATGTAAATGCTTAGGATCCAGAAAATGAGGATGATGCCAAGAAGATTGCTGACTTTAAACAGAACAACAATGAGCTCTTTGTATAATTGGACTAACACTGAGTACCAGCAGCTAGTCCATATTCGTGGAGAAGAGTCTGCTGCTAAGTGTTGGGAGAATTTGAAGAGGATTTATGTTGTGACAAGACAAACTCTATGTTTCCCATGGTCTATGTTTCCTGGTCTATGAGTACAGCCTACTTCTGCGTAGAGAAGGTTTATGGAATGTAGTTCAAGATCCACCAGATGTAAATGCTTAGGATCCAGAAAATGAGGATGATGCCAAGAAGATTGCTGACTTTAAACAGAACAACGAATGAGCTCTTTGTATAATTGGACTAACACTGAGTGACCAGCAGCTAGTCCATATTCGTGGAGAAGAGTCTGCTGCTAAGTGTTGGGAGAATTTGAAGAGGATTTATGTTCGTGACAGTGTAGGTGCACACATACATCTTACACGTAAACTGTTTAGAGCACGTCTTCTGAAAGATGGAGATATGTTAACTCATTTAAACCATGAAAAGAACTTTTCAAGAGCTACATGAAAAAGAACTAATATTTTCAGAGCTGCATCAAGTTTACATCATTCTTTCCTCATTGGATGAAAGTTATGATGATTATGTATCTTCACTGGAAGTCCTGCCAAGAGATAAACTGACATTGACTGACATAACTGGAAGATTGTTAGAAGAAGCAAGAAGACAGATGGATAGGGACCAAATGAGGAAGGAACAACCACAAGAAGAGGATTTGTCTTCAATTGTCTTGCCTACACTGTTAGGAAATGTTTTTCTTGTGGGGCTAGGAGACATATAGCTAGATTCTGTAAGAGAAGAAAAGGACAGAATACTAGTAAACACCAGAAGGCCAAGAAGAATGTTAGTGTAGCTATGTCTAGCAATTCAACTGTAAACCATGATTTGTGGGTTGTTGATAGTGGAGCATCGCAGTGCATTACTAAAGATAGAAAAAGGTTTGTAAAGATGTCCACAAGTAAACAACATGTATCATTGGCAAATGGATGGAAGATTAAAGCATCTGGTGAAGTTACTGCATATTGTTCTTGTATAAACGAACATTTAACTATGTTATATATACCTAAACTGAAATTTAATTTATTATCAGTAAGGGCTTTAGTTAATATTGGTTATGTAGTAACCTTTAGGTGAGATAACTGTATAATAGAGAAAGAGGGTAAAAGTGTTACTGGTACTTTAGAGAATGGTTTATATGTAATACATGATGACCAGTTGAAGATGGCTAACTCAGTTTATAACAATGTTAAGCCACATGGTTTCTGGTTTGAAGTCTTTTCAGTGACAGACAGAAATCCACGATCGTGCGCGGTTTCAGTCTGGGCTCACCGCTGGAGCGCCCCAAGCTGGCTGGTTTCAGGGCTAAGCCACCCCGTAGAGGTGGTGAAGAGGGGGGAGACCGCCAGCAGGGTTGAGGAGAGCTGCATCTCTCCTCCTCAGCTGGCCATTACTCCCTTTCCCGAAGGCGGTTGCAGCGGTGGTCAGAAATGGCCACCACAAAGAAGAACTCAACCGGAAAAGAATGTGCAGGAGGAAGATAAGAAGTGAAAGTTTTGGCTGACCAGGTTAAATTGTGAAAGCAACAACTAAGGTACCCTGGAATTTAAACTTACTAAAAAAATAACATCGCTCACAAAGAAGAGTCGGAAGCAGCGAAGGAAAGTGAAAAGGGAAAGGTTTGGCTTTTTTCCCCTCCTCTCTCCTTCCCTATACTGACAACTAAGAGACTTAAATAAGAAATCGGAAAAAAACAGCTTTGACATCAATAGGCAATTAAGCTGAAAATAAAATAAAATGCCAAAGGGATAATAAAGATTTCTGGACACTAATTTTTTTTTTCATAAGCAGGAAGGGAGAGAAAAAAATAAGGGCAGGATTTGGAAGAGGGAGGAGACTGCCTGGAATTAAAAAGAATCTACAGTAAAACTTCAACAAGACTTCTAAATCTAAAAGATACATTTTAACTGAAACTTTGTAACTAAACAGTAACCCCAAGAAGAGAAAGTGGAAAAAAGAAGAGCAAAAAGAAACAGCTTGCGTGTATTTGGATTATTTGGTGATCTTTGGATTCTTGGTTATTACATTTGAATGACTAAAATTAATTGGGTGGTTGTTTAAAAATTTATACAATGGCACCACTTCTGGATGAATTGAAAATGGAACTTAAAACGTACAAAGAAGGTGCACAAGAAGGGAAGGGTTCTTTTGGCTTCATTTTTCAATTCTTAGAAATGGAGATTTGGAACTATGAGAAACAACAAGAAACGTCTGCAAAACAAGAAGACTGGGACAAAGAAGAAGCCATGTTTAATGAACAAGTAATTTTATGTGGGGAAGAAAAAGGAAAGGGAGGAAAGAGAATGGAGAATTTAAGATTAAAAAAAACAACCAAAGAAAAGAAAAATAATTCAAAAAATAAGTATAATACTGGAAAGCAACAGGAAAGGGCAATACAGAAGAGTGAAATAGAGGTAGAGAGACAAGGGGGTAAAAAGGGGAGAGAGAAGAAGAGAGGGAAGAAGGAAAGGAAAAGAAGTTACAAAGGACCGGAGCAAGATATAGAGAAACAGGAACTATTTAGAGATAATGGGTGAAAATCTAACTGAAAAAGGGATTCTGTAAAGGTACATAAGATTGTATTGTTATATTAGTAATAGAAATAACTTTAGAAAATTGGAAACAATGTATGATTAAAATGAGGGATAAAATAGTTAGTGTAATTTAGTGAAATGTTTGTTAATAAAATAAGTGAAATAAAATAAATGAGAAAACTGAATTAGGAAGGAATGGGAACATTTTAATTAGTTAATGTTTTATAAAATATAAGTGAAGGGGGGGGGGGAATTAATTATGGAAAGCTTATAATTGTTCCCATAGAAATATGATATTTAATTGAAAAGTAATGTTAAAGAAGTTAAGACTTTAATGAATATTAATATTAATGACAGAATTGAATTGGAATAGAATGTGTTGTTTTAATTACATACATTTATAATTTTTTTCTTTTTTTAAGAATATAGTGTGTATTTTAAGAATGTACCAAGCAGAATCCGAATGAAAGTTATGTATTATATTGAATGTTATAACTTTAGGGTACATATTGAAGCCTAAATAAGAGTAAAATGGATAAACTTAAAAGATATAAAGGCGTCATACTTCAATCAGTAACTACAGGACAAATTTTGTTTAATGAGAAAAGATAATAGATAATTGAAACAGGACAGACAAAAAATACAAATATAATGATTTGAATTGAGATGAGATAATTAAAATAAAATTAAGAACAGGCACAGGAAGAGATAGAAGAACAGGAGCAGGTGGCAATGGTGAGTCCATGAGTTAGCCCTGTATTACCAAGACGTTCAACCCGAGTAACATGACCACCTGATAGATATCATGCTAGTGTTGTATGCCAAGTGAATACAGTTCCAAGTAACTATAGTGAACTAAAACTGTATCCTGCTAAGGATCAGGCTGCTTGGCAGAAAGCAATGGATAAGGAACTGGAATCATTAAAAAGACTGGAGGTATACGAAAATGTTAAGTTACCATCAGGTAAATATGCCATAGGATACAAATGGATATATAAACTGAAGACGGGTGTAGATGGGACTGTTACCCATAAAGCCAGGTTAGTAGCACAAGGGTTTAATCAGACAGCAAATGACTATGATGATGTGTTTGCTCCTAGTCTGAAAGCTACTACATTAAGGGCAGCATTAGTGTGGGAAGCTAAGGAGAAATACATTGTAAATCATTTGGATGTAGAGACAGCATATGTGCATGCACCGTTGCAACACACTATATATTTAAAGAAACCTTTAGGTCTCAAAAATGTTAATACTGATAATAATGATTGCTGGAAATTGAAAAAGAGTCTTTATGGCTTAAAGCAATCAGGATATGAGTGGAACCAATGTATAGTTAAAGAATTAACTAAAATAGGTTTTGTAGCTGGCATGGCTGATCCATGTTTGTTTAAAAGAGAAAGTAATGGTATGATTTCATTATTGTTATTATTTACTGATGACATAGCATTAATCACCAAAACTGAACAAGAAGCTACTGAGATAATTTCATTATTGGAAAATAAATTTAAGATAAAACACTTAGGAGAAATCAAACAATATCTTGGTTTAAAGATAGATAGAACTAGGGGAGGATACAAGATCTCACAGGCAGATAAAATTAACCAATTACTAAAAAGTTTTAAAATGGAACTTTGTAAGCTGGCTAAAACACCAATGAGCCAGGAGTTTAGCCATAGTGATGTTCAAAGTCCTATTTTTGATAAGAACATTTATTAGTCCTTGATTGGTACCGTGTTTCTCACATAATAAGGCCGGGCCTTATTTTTTTTTGACCCCCGAAAAAACGGCTAGGACGTCTTTTCGGGGGGTGACTTAATTCTCCCCCCTTGCATCCTCGGGTGGGTGGGCGGGCGGCGACAGCTTGGATATTCGGGAGACCTTCGGGTTTGGGCCACCGTTGCTTTCCCTTCTCCCTTGCTGCCGCGGCGTTTGGCGCAGCCACGTGCGGCCAGTCAGGGCTCCTCCCTGCAACCGGAGCCCTGAGGAGACACTTGGCTTCAGGCGCTCCCGTCTTCCCTTTGCTTTCGAAGGTAAAGCGAATTATTTTACAAAGCCTCCCCTGCCCGAGAGGGCAGCCCAACCCCACGTGGGAGGCTAATTTCCCAGGGCCTCTTCCATTCCTCCCGACCTCCCTACGCTGTGCGCCTCTGACGCGCCACTCCCTTCAGCCCAGCGAGCTCTTCCATCTCAAAGAAAGGCCAGTCGGGCGGCTGCGGAGAAGCAGCAGCGGGTCTGAGCCGCTCGCAGCGGACACAGCCACCACCCGTAGCCCGACGCGGGGAGAACGAGCGAGGTTAGCGCCTCCCGCCCGGACCCTCCGCTCATTCTGCCAGGGCCGCACCAGAGCCGTAAGGGCTGGGCAAAGCTGGGAAAGTGAGCCGCGGTGTGTGCGTGCCTCCTCCTGCCCCTCGTTCCCAAATCTCGCCCGGGCTGGCGGGCGCTAACCTCGCTTGTTCTCCCCGTGGTGGCTGTTTCCGCTGCGGCAGCGGCTCAGACCCGCTGCTGCTGCTCCGCAGCCGCCCGCCTGGCCTTTCTTTGAGGTGGAAGAGCTCGCTGGGCTGAAGGGAGTGGCACGTCAGAGGCGCACAGCGTAGGGAGGTCGGGGAGGAATGGAAGAGGCCCCAGGAAATTAGCCTCCCATGTGGGTCTGGCTGCCCTCTCGGGCAGGGGAGGCTTTGTAAAATAATTAGCTTTACCTTCAAAGCAAAGGGAAGACGGGAGCGCCTGAGCCAAGTGTCTCCTCAGGGCTCCGGTTGCAGGGAGGAGCCCTGACTGGCCGCACGTGGCTGTGCCAAACGCCGCAGCAGCAAGGGAGAAGGGGCAGCAAGGGAGAAGGGAGAAGCAACGGTGGAAGGTCTCCGATATGAAGTGCCCCACCAACGCAGGCAGCACCATATCCGGGCATGCAACAAAAGTACTTACTAACGGCAAGCCCCCTCTCCCCCCATTTCGCATGTTTAATATGGGGCTTAATTTGGGGGAGGGGCTTAATTTGATTTTATGCCAATAAAACATGGTGGGGCTTTCTATTGGTGGAGGCCGTATTGTTGGAGAAACACGGTAGTTTATATTATCTCAGTAATTGGTCGAGGCCAAATATTGCATACAGTGTTAATCAATTAGCGAGATTTAACGCTGAGCCAACTGAAAGGCACTGGCAAGCTCCTAAACGTGTGTTAAGATACCTGAAACAAACAATGCATTATGCATTGTATTTGGAGCCAAAAGATGAACTGAATTTGACTGCATATGCTGATGCAAGTTTTGCTACAGACATAAATACACGAAAATCTACATCGGGTACTGCTGTATTATTGGGAAAAGCATTGATTGGATGGAGAGCTATTAGACAGAAACATCTAAGTTTGTCAAAAATGGAGGCTGAATTCTCATGTTTGTCTTTACTATGTACAGATTTAGTTTTGTATAAACAATTATTAATTGATATGGTAATTGATGTAAAAGATCCTATTGTTGTTTATGAAGATAACCAATCAGCAATACAGATGGCTTCAAATATTGCTGTTAAAACAAGAACGAAACACACAGATTTCAGATATTTAAATGTGAGACAATGTGTGCAAAGTAAGATGATTAAGCTGGAATACTGTATGTCAGAAAACAATATAGTTCATTTTACAAAGGCCCAAGGCTCTATAAAGCATAAGGCTAGCTGTGAGGATTATGGACTTAGAATGTAAGGTTATACATATTACCTAACCCAAAAGGGGAGAATGTTAGGAATATAAGTCACCTAACAGGTATTTGGGTTAGAACTATATAAACCAGGATAAACATTTTAAAACTGTATCTTTAAGAAAATGCAAAACTGTAATTAGGTGTGGTTTCTCAAACGGCCATAAGATGGAGCCAGAAACCTGGTTTGTCTTAGTCTGAGTCTCAGAAGAGAGTGTGAGTGTATCTCTGTTTCCTTCTGTTGGAGAGTATTGCCATTTTTCCTAATTGACTGATATTTCTGGATTTGATGTAAGTTTGTTACTGAACTGTTTTTGACACTGGAATTTGTTATTGAATTATCCCTGGATTGAAAACTGACTGATTTACCTATGAATGACTTTGGATTGCTTGTTTGGACTTTGCTTAACGTTTCTGGAAGTAAAAACCTACATTTACTGTACAGTATATCTGTGTGCTCTGTGTGTATTATTCCAACACTACTCTCTATATGTCTCCCTGTATACGCTCATTCTCCTAACGGGGAATTACCTCAACAAATATGTACCAATAAGCACATTCTTGAGTTAAAATATACTATTGACAACAATGGATTTAAGATTCAAATCTGGTCAACGTCAGAGATAAATTTATTATAGTTTATGTGTGGCATTAAGAAGTCATCAGCAGTACAATGACAGCATTTACATTTCTAGGCATTTTTCCTGTCTTTTTAAAGCCATCCTTTTAATGCTAATAAGGATAATAGAGTTAATCACAAAATAAATCATACCATTTATTTCAAGTCCAGTGCTTTCTTCTCAAATTATGAGTTTTTCCATTAATATCTTCTAAATGTACATGATCATAAGATAGAATCATTGTATTGAAAAATGTGTAACTATTTTTAAAAACTATCTTGACCTGATTTTTTTCCCCTTCAAAGATCAATTGTGAATTGGGTTCAACCAAACCAACCACTCAACTGAACACAAACCTTTATATGAACATACAAAATGGCTATTTTTTTCAAGCATGTTATTAAAAGTTAGCATTTTAATACATATATAGATGATACATTTAATTCCTATATATTTCAAAAGGCAAGGGTAAGAATACAGAATGTAGTAATCAGATTTAAAGTTAACACTGTTTAATGTGCCTTGGAATCTATTTTTAAATTAAATTCTATTAAGGAAAGGGGCTGAGAAACATTTGGGCAGTAAGAATCTTCTTTTACAGTACTTTTATCTTAGATAACACTAGGTGAGATATATCTAATCAAAAGGTTTCTTAGCTGGCAATTCATATAAAAGCACACAAACCTTTCCAATTACACAGGTGATTACTTTCAGATGATGTCACAATTATGCGTTAACTTTTCCCAACACATAGTGGAAACCACAGACAAAAATTCACGATGCTAATGATGTTTCACAGCCATTAAGTTTTAATTGATTTTACAAAGTGGAGTGGGAGGAGGAAAGCATAGTTATGCTTAAAAGCTGAAAAGACAACTTTATTCTGTTCCTCTGTTATTGTGGCATTTGTTGTAAAGTACTTTCAAAAAGGCAACTGGACAAGCACAGAAGAATATTTTTAGGTAAAAAATGTACAAAATGCAACAATATCTAAACTCTGTTGCATTACATACAGTGTAATTTATAAAAGCCATATTACAGTATTACTAGTACTGAGAATACTGTGTTTAAATATACAATGTTACCCGGAAAAATATGTTTTCTTTCATACACTGATTTTGATCTAAGTGCAGTTTCTCAAAATATCTTATTTGCATATCATCCAGAAAGCTCTTTAAGACATACATTATAATATTATAACAGTCTGATATATAGGAAATATGCTATTGCCAGGTTGTAAATGGCTGTATTTTAACCAACCTGGGAGCTGATAGAGTATTTTCTTGTAACTTCAATTGGTCTTCTTGAGTTTGGAATGTACTTAATTAAACTACTAATTGGATACATAGTTTGTCTTATCACTTGATTATGTGGAAAAACAAAATTGCCATCAAGTGCTTATTTGTATTTAATTCCTTTTTTGCCCTCTCTTAGTTTTCCCACTGTTATTAAAATGAGAGCAGACACATTTAATGAAGATTGTAAGAAGCTAGGCTGGGTTCTTCCGTACCGGGAAGAGCCTTGTGAAGTTATTTAGCAGCATTGGGCAATCTACTGCCAAAAGGCATCACAAACTCTACCATTCAGCCCCCTTAGATCACAGAGGGAAAATTAAAGCAGTGAATTAATCATATTTGTTGATGCTATTTTCTATTCCCCTTGCTCTCAAACTCATGGAAGACTTCTAAACTCATCCCTATTGTGAACCTTCAGAATGCCAGCCTCAATTACACTGTTATTGTTTTGACACATTATTTTTCCCTATCTGGTAGGAATACTCCAACTGTCAGCTGCCTCCTCCCTCTCAGCTTGTGCTTCGATATCATGTGGTAACAGTCCTCCATGAACTATGGGAAGTGTGGATGAACTATGGGAAGTAGGTTGCTTGGGGGAAGTGGGGGGAACTGCTACACTTCCGCCTCCCAGGGCTGTTTACTATATCTCCCTGGAACGCTGCTTCAAGGTCACCCAGATAGGAAAACACAGCTGCATACCAACCTACACTTGAAGCAACCATTCTGAAAACATCTTGCTTGACCCTGATTAGTCGGGTTGGGGTGCAGTGATGGGAGGCAGCTAAGAGACGGAAAAGTTGAACTTAGGGATTTTGGTGCACAATTCTCAGTTCTGGTTATGCACTACTGCAATACACTTGATTTCTAATAAAACTATACCTTTCTAAACTAATGGAGCCAAGCATCATTTCTATTCAGAGGTTTAAGTTGCAGCAGCTCTGACACCCACTCTTAACCTAGTCAAGAACATTCCCATTCTCAGTCTTCCCCAAATACACAAAGAGTTCAAATAAAGTTCTCTCCCAGTGATGTAACATAACATGTACCACAATTGCTGCCTCTGGAAGGGTGACTTTGGGTCCCAGCCTCTTAAACATTGCCCAATTCCTAATATACAAAAAAACCTTGGGATTTTTCTTTAAAGAAAAGGTTTTCGGATCTTGTCCTAAATCCAACCTTTCCCATCCCCATCCTGTCTATCATCTACCTACTTACTTATCTTTCATCTACCTTAGATATGTAAGGTAGAGCCCAGTTTCTCTTTAGGCCCTTTAAGAGGCCTGCAGTAGAATGCTTATTTGAACCCCCACCTTCTTTTCACTGCATCCAATATGAGTGTAATTTTTCTCTATTATTTTTGTCCATTAAGTCAATTGCCCAGTAAACTGAAATGTGCATGGAAGCCCAAACTACTGAAACAGCCCTGGGGATTATATTTCCTGACAGAAAAGTATTGATCTCATCGGATCATTTCAAACCCCCAACCACTCAATTTGGAATTCAAATTAGACTAAAGTCAGGCTCCTACTTACCTTTATTCAATGCAAAGATAAGAGGAATCACTGAAGTCAGTCAACGTGTATCATCACTCCTTTAAAGTATTTATAGCAGTGGATTTTTTCCCCTTTGTGCAAAAGAGCTCTATGACATATTGAGAATCCCATCAGTGAGATGACATGTTTGAATTTGCCACAGAGAATGAAAAAGGGATGGGGATAACTACATTTATATAAAATAGCTCACCATCCACAATTAATCATGCTGCTTTTCAAACCTAGCAGAATATAAGTCTCTTTTGTGCTTAGGTGAACATTTAGAGTCACATCAGACTTGGTCATAATTTGAGCAAGAGATCCATACTTTGAACTTACCTCTATAGGACAAACAACATAATTGGAAGGATGCTAGGAAACACAGCAGAAGAAAAAGAAGAGAACAGATATTTAAGCATCCTTCTATTCTTTTTTTGCAAGTTTTGAGATGGCTCCTGAAGCAGTTATAGTTAGGCAGAATGTCTACAGTTCCATGGACAATAAAATTATTTAGGCTTTTTTTTTTTTTTAAAGAACATACGCAGAGACTCGGAAAGAAGGAAAATGATCTGAAGCAGCATCAGCCAAAACTATACAATGTGCAGTTACTAGAATTTCATGAAATGCAGCAAGTCAGAAGACTGAAAAGAAGAAGGATAAATATTAAACTGTGCAATGATGGTAGATAACAGTTCCAATTCAAAATTGACAGTGTTATGGGTGCTTGCCTTTTGATGTAATCTTACCTCAGTATGCTCAAAATTCTAAATATAGAAAGGTTTTCTAAAGTCACATACAGAATAGGTCACAAGCTACAGTATGTCTCAGGTGTTAAATTCAACATAAACTTTAATATCTTTTCTAGGAATCAGCTTATATTCAGCAATGTACACAGCTGGGCCGGAAACATTACCAACCCATGGATACTACCAGCTGTTTTAATAGCTACCCTGCCATAAGATGGGAGAAAAAAAGGAAATGAATCATAGATTGTAAAGGTAACTTAGATGCTTTGTGGCAGTAGCAAGAAGCAGGTTTATTTTATACATAGACTGAAGAAGCTATGACACTATTAGTTCTCTCTATATCATTGGTGCTCTCCGAGTTGTTTGATTGCTTGTTGTTTTCTTGCAGATGTTTTGTTACCTGATTCTGTGCCAGCTTCAATACTGAAACAATACTGAAACACTGTTTCAGTACATCTAGTCCTCGACTTACAACAGTTCATTTAGTGACCGTTTAAATTTATAGCTGCACTGAAAAAAGTGACTTTTGACAGTTTTTCACACTTTCAACTGTTGCAGCATCCCCATGGTCATATCAACATTCAGATGCTTGGCAACTGGTTCATATTTATGACGGTTGCCTCATCCAGGAAGCATGTGATCATCTTTTGGGGCCTTCTGACAAGCAAAGTCAAGGGGGAAGCCAGATTCACTTAAAAACTGCGTTACCTACTTAAACAACTGCAACAATTCACTTAACTGTGGCAAGAAAAGTCATAAAATGGGGAAAAACTCACTTAAATGTCTTCTTTAGCAACATAAATTTTGGTCTATACACACACACACACACACACACACACTGCTTCGCTACGAAACTATATGGTCGGGCCTAGTTTCTGGAGAGGACAATAAAGGGAAAAATCTGTCTCTGCCTACCACCATCCATTGGTATTCATTTGGCTAGCGTCCTGTCAGTGTGTGAGAGAGTTGAAGGCTGTTTGGATACTGAAACAGTATTTGCTGTGTGAGCAAGAAGGAGACAGCAAGAAGCCTGGGCATGGCTTAGCTCAACTGTTCTGTAGTAAAGCTGCTTGGTGCTGTGAAACTAAAACTGAAACTCCTATCCTCTGCTTGTGTTTTGCATTTGAAACAGATTTCTTTTCAGATGGGGAAGGGGAGTAGAACTCTTTAGAGCATGTTAATAATAATATAGGAAATACTAATGCTCTGATGATCATTTGGCAAAATCCTTTCTAGTGAGCACCTACAAGCCAAGAGGAACATGCATGCCAAATGCCAAGTTTGTAGGCTTTACGGTTCTGGGGTTTTGTGATGATGTGTGAGTAGTATTTCACACACACACATACGTGTGTGTGTGTGTGTGTCTGTCTGTCTGTCTGTCTGTCTGTCTGTCTGTCTATAAATAAAATCATGTAGTCACTTAGGTTCAATTTTTAAGTACACACAATTTCCACATTGCCCATTGAACTAAATGACTCTGGGCAGTTCAGAAATAACCACCATAAAATAATTTAAAAAATGACTAAAAGCACAGTTTAGCACAAATTTAAATTGTGAAAATTTACAGGTTAAGAATAAAAAAAATGGAATTAAGAAATTAACAACGCTAAGAGATTAACAAGGCAGAGGGAATGCTGTCAAACCACAAGCCATTCCAGGGATGCATAAGTGTACTAACTGATGGAGACAGATTTTAACTCTTCCCAAAGGCCTGAAGAAGGGGGCTTGCCTGACTGGGGATAAGATGAATAGGACCAAGACCAACAGCAGAGAAGGCCCTTTTCTTAAATCCTTGCTGTTTTTTTAACCCACAGAATTCCTAAGAAGATTCATACGAGAAATAGAACAGAAAGCCTTAGTTCCGTGATGGCACGCAGAGCCATTTATGCTGGCATGCGAGCTGTGGGAAAACTTATCTCACTGCACATGCGCGTGCCGCACAGCTGATTTTCAGCTGGTTTGAGGCCTTTTCGACCTCCCAGAAGCTTGAAAAAGCCTCTGCAGCCATTGCAGGCCGAATAATAGGCCCGTTTTGTCATTTCCAATATTATTCGGCCTGCAAAGCCTGCAGAGGCTTTTTTTCAAGCTTCTGGGTGGCTGAAAATAAGCTGTGAGGCACAGTGCAGGTAAGAAGGCGACGGGGGGGGGGGGAGGATTGCGTGTGCATGCGCAGGGGGCACGCATTGCCTTCTGGGTGCTGGCACGCAAGTGCGCGTGTGCAAGCGCACGCACAATTTTTGGCACAGGAGCCCAAAAAGGTTAGCCACCACTGTCTTAGTTCATAAATCTTAATTTCATATTAAGATAACTGTAGTGGTGGCAGAATCTTAAGGCAGAGTGAAAAGGGGACCAGCCTAGAATCTCTATATACCCACAGGCAAACTAAGTCCAGCACTCTTTGAGTGCCATTGATCGTTATCTAATTCCAAGCAGGTGTGGACCATTACTTGAGAAGATTCCAGTGCAAAAGTTTTTCATGATAAATCAATTAAATTGAACCTTCACATTTGGACCTGTTCTTTTGTGCCTGACAGTAACTTGTCCTTCGCTGAGACACTAATAGACTGTTGTCTGCATTTCTGGAGGAATATAACATTTAGCAGAAGATCATCATCCTGGTCTCATATGCTGTCCCAAAAAGGCATAGCTACAATTTGTTTTTCCATCTCTGCCAGAAGGAGAGCACCAATAAATTATAGCTGGGTTAAGACAAAATACTGAACAAAAAGCACACATCGGTATCAGCCAGCATCACTCTGCATTATGGAACTATAAATCACACGTTGATGACCAGAACATGCTACCTCTAGCATGCTAATCTGGAAATAGTTTTACATTTGAAGGCATGGAAACATATTTGCCTATATTTTAACTGAAGTATGTTTGATTCAGATAAATACAGTTTGGACTAAAGAAATTGTTATTCCTGTATAGACTGCCAATTGTTCTAAAGAATGAAATTCAGTACTTATGGAATCAGAATTATTCCTGGAATGTAAACTGACTATTCTACCGGGATGCATGCTAATGAAAGATTTGTTTGATGCTATCAAAAATGGACTTTGAATACACTAAGACAGGAAAGTAGTGAAATAAATTATTGACACCCACTTTTGTATATTTTTGACCTGAGGGAGCAAATTTTCCCTACCTCTAAGTTGGTTTAACATTGTTTAAATCTGTTTTTGAGACTCAAATCAACACTGCTACTGGAAGAAAAATAATTAATTGCATTTAAAAGAATACAATAAAGTTTCCAACCCTATAGTTTATATTCTGTCCATAAAATACTGGGTGGTTTTATAGGCCTTCTGAATGTTCTTGCACACAAATAAAACTTATAAAAACTGTAAAATAAGGATTTCGCCTCTTTGGTTTTCCTAAATAAACTCTTCTTTTCTTGTTTGTTCTCATGTAGACTATACACAAGCAATCTTGTTGTGGTTTAATAGTCTTCCAAATCACCTTCAATGTCACCTATATGCTGCATATGATTAACCGGACTTTTAAGTGTTGTTATATATTCGTTCTTTGTTAAAGAAATAATGCTATTGGCTTTGGATCTAATCTGCTATATGTGCTACTTTTACTTCCTTTACCATGAACAAGTGTGATTGTTTGTGATCTCCAGGGATTTTAGCCAAGAATCTAACTCCATAATGCTGCCAATATATTGCAAGGCCTGTTTTCTTTCCTTACAAATACATTTGGAAAAGAAACCAGGCACTAGACAAAGATGCATAAGTACTTTCCAAACAGAAGCAATGTTGAAGTAGATTTGTTTTTCTTTTTTTTTCTTTTTTTGAAAATTTTATTTGGGTTTTCACAAAAACAAAATACAAATAAAACATCTTTTTTGAAAAAAGAGCATGGTCCCAGGTTATCACTTCTTCATACAGACACAAAACTCAATTTCATGCTCATTTTTATATTCTATTCCATATCTTATTACCATTTTATATTTTCTACATAGTTTTTCCCCTCTTCTAATTTTCTCAAACTTTGTTTTAATTATCTCAATTCAAATCATTATATTTATACTTTTGTCTGTCCTGTTACAATTTCACATTATCTTTTCTTATTAAGCAAATTTTTCCCTGTAGTTACCAATTAGAGTATGACACCTTTATATCCTTTAATTTTATCCATTCAAGCTCTTATTTAAGCTTCAATGTATAGCTTTAAGATTATAGCATTCAATATAATACATAACTTCCAATCGAATTCTGCTTGGTACATTCTTAAAATAGACACTATATTCTTAAAAAGAAAAAAATTATATATATATGTAAATAAAACACATTCCATTCCAATTCAATTCTATCATTAATATGCATTAAAATCTTAACATCTTTAACATTTCTTTTCAATTGAATATCATACTTCCTTGGGAACACTTATAAACTTTCCATAGTTAATTCTTTTTCCCCCCATATTTCTCACTTATATTTTTATAAATCATTACTAATAATTAAAAATGTTCCCTTTTAATTCTCTCAATCATTTTAATTCATTTATTTATTAACAAACATCCCACTGCATTACAATAAATATTTTATCCATCATCATATTTTCTAAAGTTATTTCTATTTGTAATATAACAAAGCTATCTTATGTACCTTTGCAGAATCCCTTTTACAATTAAATTTTCACCCATTATCTCTAAACAAACTTATGGTTACAATCCTTATATCTTTTCCCTGTTTATTATTTATTTTATTTTTATTTATTTGATTTGCCAATTGTTTACAAGATAATAAGTATAAGTGTATACATAGTTGTGAATACATGAAATAGGTACATATAAGAAAAATAAAAGAATAAGAAAAACAATAGGACAGGGACGGTAGGCACGTTGGTGCGCTTTATGCACGCCCCTACAGACCTCTTAGGAAAGGGGTGAGGTCAATAGTAGACAGTCTAAGGTTAAAGTTTTTGGGGTTTGGGGAAGAGACTACAGAGTCGGGTAGAGTATTCCAGACACTGACCACTCTATTGCTGAAGTCGTATTTCCTGCAATCAAGTTTGGTGCGGTTTACTTTGAGTTTGTATCTATTGTGTGCTCTTGTGTTGTTATGGTTGAAGCTGAAGTATTCATTGACAGGTAGGACATTGCAATGTATGATTTTATATACCATGCTTAAGTCAGACCGAAGACGGCATAATTCAAGGTTTTCAAGTTTTAGAATTTCAAGTCTGGTGGCATAAGGTATTCTACAACGAGTAGAAGAGTGGAGAACTCTTCTTGTGAAATATTTCTGGACTTTCTCAATTATGCTAATATCAGATACGTAATGAGGGTTCCAGACTGATGAACTGTATTCGAGTATTGGTCTAGCAAATGTTTTGTATGCTCTGGTTAGTAGTGTGATATTACCAGAGAAAAGCTACGTAGGATTAGGTTAACAACTCTTAATGCCTTTTTGGCTATGTAGTTGCAGTGGGCTCTAGCACTTAGATCATTAGAGGTGAGTATTCCAAGGTCCTTTACAGAGCTTGGGTCATCAACAAGATTTTGACTATTCAGCTTGTATTTTATTTTCTGATTTTTTTGCCAATATGTAAGACAGAGCATTTATTTGTTGAGATTTGAAGTTGCCATTTGTTTGACCATTCAGATACATAGTCAAGATCTTTTTGTAGGGTAGCAGTATTGTCTGTGGTATTGAACAGCTTTACATCATCAGCGAAGAGAACGCAATTGCTCTTAATATGATCACAGAGGTCGTTTATGTAGAGTATGAAGAGAGTTGGTCCTAGAACACTGCCTTGGGGACACCACTATTGACAGGTACTGGATTTGATAGTATGCTCCCGATTTTGACCATTTGTTGTCTGTTTGACAGGAATGCTTCTATCCAGTTATTCAGTTGTCCAGAGATACCATAGGATTTTATTTTTAGGAGTAGTTTGTCGTGTACCACTGAATCAAAGGCTTTACAGAAGTCTATGTAGATTGTGTCTATTGCTTTGCCCTGGTCGAGTTGTGTCGTCCATATGTTTTTGCAGTGTAAGAGTTGCAGATTACAGGATAGTTTTTTCTGAAACCAAATTGTTTATTGGAGAGTAGGTTGTTTGTCTCTAAGTGGAGGATAATGGATTGGTTAATAATTGATTCCATGACTTTACAGGTGACGCAGCATAAGGAGATTGGCCTGTAATTTTCAACTAGGCTTGGGTCTCCTTTTTGAAGATGGGGATGACTGTGGCTTGTGACCATAGGTTAGGCAAGGAGCTGGTCCTGAAAGATTTTTCAAAGATTATGCTTAGAGGTTTGGCTATGGCAGTGGATAGCTTTCTTAAGAAGTAGGCACATATTCCATCCGGTCCAATAGATAGAGATGGTTTTAGATTGCGTAGTGATTTTTCAACATTGTCTTCTGTGAAGTCGATATGTATTAGATCATTGTTGTTATCTGTGGTACGGCTAGGAAATACTGGGCATGATCCATTGCTGTTTACAAATACTGAGCCGAAGAATGTGTTAAAGATGTTGGCTTTAATGGTGTCGTCGTTGCAGTCTTTACCATCAGGTCCTATCAAGGGAGGGATGGACCTTGAGTCTTTTAGTTTGTTGTTTACAAAATTGTAAAAAGCACAGGTGGAATTGGTGCTTAGAAGGTTTTCCTCTTGTTTAATGTGATAATTGGTGCATTCAGTCTTTATCTGGTGGCATAAATTTTTGTATCGGTTTTTGAAATTGGCAACGTGACCAGATTTGTTTTTCCGCCAGAGTGATCTCTTTTTGGATTGAAGTTTCCTTATTGATATGGGTAATCTGCTTTTTGTTTTGTTTTGGGAGTTGTTATTGGAACATATAGTTTGATGACTCTTTTGACTTCAAGTAAAAATATGTTGTAATGGTCTTC
The DNA here is from genome assembly GCF_049901735.1 of Notechis scutatus. Lineage (NCBI taxonomy): Eukaryota > Metazoa > Chordata > Lepidosauria > Squamata > Elapidae > Notechis > Notechis scutatus. The sequence goes on from NC_142012.1 coordinate 105,236,160, forward strand.
AACAGTATTGCATCCAGTGAATAGAGATTGCCAATCAAGGGATGAGAGATCGTTGTCAATAAGATCATAGTTGCCTTTTTGAAGTTACAATTGGGGATTACATCATTGTGGTGATTTTTGTGTGGACGTATGTTGAGACAAAAGTCAATCATATTGTGGTCACTACTGGAAAAGGGTTCTTTAGTTTGTATTCCGTAAATTAAATTCAAACTATTGCAGAAGATGAGATCGAGGCAGTTGTTTAGTCTAGTGTTGTTGGTTACTAGTTGTTCCAGTCCCAGATTTGTAATAGCATTGTAGAAGGTTGTGTGTATGATTTCAGTTGTACAATCATTTAGGGTCCAGTCAATATGAGGTAGATTGAAATCACCAAGAAGGATAAAAGGGTATGGGCAGGATGCAGCCCATGTTAGTAATGTATTTAGCTTGTTTACATGTTCGATGTCATAATCAGGTGCTCTGTAACATAGTAAGAATCGAATTGTGATATTTAAGGATAGTTCACAGATGATGGTTTCAGGAAGAGCAAGCTCCTGGGTAACTTGGATATTTTTAGATGTAAGGATTTTTATAGAATATAGCAACACCACCTCCTCGACGATTTTCACGATCTGATCGGGTAAACATGATAGTCTCTTACTGTGGTAATGGAGTCGGGAGAGATGCATTGAGCCATGTTTCACAGACAAATATAATGTCGAAGTTAGCCATATTTAGGAGGAAGAGAAATTCAGGTATTTTATTCACGAGGCTTCTTGCATTGAGTAGTTTGCATTTAAGGCCGGCAGTAGTTGGAATTGAGGTAGTTGGGGGTGCGTGCCTAGTCTTGGGTGATGGTGGATCGGTTGAGGTAGGGTTGTGGTTGAGGGTAAAAGCTGAGTATTGGGTTGCGTGGCTTACTTTTGATACAGTCAGCATGGTAGTCAATGTACAGGTCCTTCTCTCCATTGTCTAGACGGTTTTTGAGTTCGATGCAGAGTACACGGGAGCGGGCACGTTGCTGTATGGTTAGGTCAGGGCGGCAACGGAGGTTCTTATGGTTGGTGTTGGTTTTGGCGAGTGAGTTTATAGTATAAATGAATTCGTTTGCTTGATTCGTTTTTGCAAATGACCCTGCACAAGCGTGGGGCCACAGAGCCGTCTCTATTTTTGAGCTCTCGGTCGATGCGGGAAATGTCAAGTATTTCATCAGCGGAGATGGTTGATGCTTGATAATCTCTGATGATGTTTCGGACAGTTGTGATGTCATCATTGGCATTGATGTCCTCTAGACCAAATAAGATGGCGTTTGGACGTTTCCGTTCTCTGATGAGGATTGGGATATCAATATTTGTCTGGGTTGTGTTTATTTGTGGATTGGGTTTTGGATTGGATTGTGGTTGTTGGGTAGAGATGTGGTTTGTAGCTATTGGATGTTCAGGTTTTTGCGTTGTGTCTTTTTTTTCAAGGTTGGATATTCTTTCTTTTACGGCGTCCAGGGATGCTACTATGGTGTTAAGGGATGTTTTAATGGTTTCGATGGTAGGGGATGTTTCAATGGTTTCGATGGTATCAACTCTTTCAGACAGATCCAGTTTGGGTCTGCATGATTTGCAGAAATATGGAAACTCATTGGATGATTCTAGGTATTGAATCATTTGCTCCGGTAATCCCAAGCAGTCATGATGAGCGTATTTTTACACAGAGAACATTTGATGGATTTTTCATTATCCTTTAGATTTTTGTAGCATTTAAGGCATGTGCAGGAGTCTTGTGGTTCATTGGTGGGGATTATCTTCTCTTTAGGTTGTGGTTTGGCGTAGGATTTTCTTTTTGGCATGGTAGGATTGTTAAAATATTACGTTGATTGAATTAATTAAAGGAACAATTTTGGGTAATCTATATAGCCAATATTACATCAAACAATCAATTGCAGTAATCTCTCAGGTCAGATAATATTCCTGAGCAACAATCAGCCTGATCAATTAATTACTCTAATCACTAATCAATTAATTACACTAATCATTAGTCACACCGTTCATTTAAATTCACTAGATCATTGATTTTGCTATTCAATTAAATTACATGAATTTTGATCTTTTAAACTAGTCAGTAATTACACTATTTGCACTAAACACTCTAATCACACTAATCAATTAAGAACAATAAATCAATTAACCATTAATAAAATATTTTATAGAAGTTGGTTATCTAATCGTTAATATAGGTGATGAGGTAGAAAAGTTGTAAGTTTTGAGGTAATGAATTAATCAGTGTTTGATTAAAGTAATGACGCGACCTCTGCTTCTTCTGCCGCTGCCGCGCGCTGCCTCAGCAGCCGCCGCCTCGCTCCGTCGCCGCCCGGCGGCCCTGCGCCGCCCGCTACGGCCTCCGCCGCCTCCGCAGCTGCCGCCTCGCTCCGCCGCGCGGCCTCCGCAGCCGCCGCCGCGCGCCTCCGCCAGCCGCCGCCTCCGCAGCGCCGCCTCGCCTCCGCCTCCGCCGGCGGCCTCCGCCGCCTCCGCAGCCGGCCTCGCTCCGTCGCTGCCGCGCGCCTCCGCAACCGCCGCCTCGCTCCGCCGCCGCCGCGCGCCTTCGCAGCCGCCCTCGCTCCGCCGCCGCTGCGCGCCCTCTGCTTCCGCAGCCGTGGCCTGAGGCCTACTCACCCGGCGGCTCCGCTGCCGCAGCCGCGGCCTGAGGCCTACTCACCCGGCGGCTTCACCTCGAACTCTGCGGCCGCTCTTCCTCGCTCGGCCGCATGCGTGCTGCTTCCGCCCGCAGGGCGCTCACGGAGCGGGGAGACGCCAGGACAAGACAATGGTGGAGACCTCCTCCGCGTGGGGCTTTGCGCCTCCAGGCTGTCTGTTTGCACTCCTTCGCGGATCGTGAGAACGCTCGCTCCGTGCCCGAGCGAATCTTTGTATGTTTGTCTTCTCTTACTTCTCCCTTCTCTCGTGACGTTCGAGGATGCTCTATCCGCCGCCCGTTTATCTCTAATTACTTCTTAGTCCAGGCTTCTTCAGCTCGGGATATCTAGGCGAAGTTCGCCTGATGCCGCCGTTCCCTCACCGTCTTCCTGCTCCGCCGATCACGGGCGCCGCCATCTTTTCACGGGCTCCTCATTCAAGTTTCTCCATTTCTTGCTTCTGTCTTTTACCACTTCTTTTCCTTGCCTTCTTCCCCCTCTTCTTCTCCCTCCCCTTTTTACCCCCTTGTCTCTCTACTTCACACTCTCTCATCTGTAATCCCCTCTTCTGTTGCTTTCTAATATTATACTTATCTTTCAAATTGTTCTTCTTCTTTATGGTTGTTTGTTCTACTCTTAAACCTTTTACTCTCTTTCCCCCCTTTTCTCCCCCCCCCACTTAAAATTATTTGATCATTAAAGATGGCTTCTTCTTTGTCCCAATCTTCTTGTTCTGCAAGTGTTTCTTGTTGCTTCTCATAGTTCCAGATCTCCATATCTAAGAATTGAAACACGAAGTCAAAAGAACTTCTCCCTTCTTGCGCATCTTCTTTCCATTTTTTAAGTTCCGTTTTTAGTTCTAAGAGTGATACCATTTTAAAAACTTTTAAACAACTACCCAGTTAATTTTAGTCATCTAGATGCAAAAACCAAAAATCACCAAGTAATCCAAATAATCCAAGGCTGTTTCTACTTGCTTTTTTTCCCACTTTCTCTTCCTGGGGTTCTATTATTTTGTTACCAAGTTTCCATTAAAATGTATCTTTGAGGAATCTTGTTAAAATTTCACTGTAAGTTCCTTTTAATTACAGTTCCATTCCTTAATTCCAGGCAGTCTCCTCCATTTTTCCAAATCCTGCCCTTCTGTTCTTTTTTTTCCTCCTTTCCAGCTTTTAAAAACTTTTAAATGTCCAGAAATCTTTATTATACCTTTGACTTTTATTTTCAGCTTAAATGCCTATTAATGTCAAAGTGGATTTTTTTTCAGTTTCTTGCTTAAGTCTCTTAGCTGTCAGTATAATGAAAGGAAGAAAAAAAACTTAATCCTTTCCCTTCTCTCTCTCCTTCGCAGCTTCAAAATCTTCTTTGGGAACAATGTTGTTAAGTTTAAATTCCAGGGTACCTTATTTGTTGCTTTTGCTGTTTGACCCGGTCAACCAAAACTTTCTCTTCTTATCTTCCTCCTGCACATTCTTTTCCGGTCGAGTTCTTCTTTGTGGTGGCCATTTCTGACCACCGCTACAACCGCCTTAGGGAAAGGGAGTAATGGCCAGCTGGGGAGGAGAGATGCGGCTGTTCTTAACCCTGCAGGCAGTCTCCCACCTCTTCACCACCTCTACTGTGCCGGCTCGGGGCACTCCAGAGGCGAGCACGGATCGAAGCCTCAGAGACGAGGTTTCAGTCTGTCGCCGAAGAAGCTCAAACCGGAAGTCTAGATTTGTTTTTCTTTATGGTAGCCAAACACATATACAGACATTTAAAAGTATTAATAAGACCCCTGAAATTGAATAAGCTACATTTTTAAAAAGATACTCTTCAGACGGCAAACACTTGACTCGACTTGGTAGGATAATGACAGGTCAAAATAATACTTTAAATAATACTTTATATGTTATTATCTTTAAATTTGAATGAGGAAGGACAATGCTACCTTTAGTTGATCAAAATAAGATCCAGAATAGGATTATCTCAGCTTTCATTTCATAATCAAATGAACATCAACAGGAACACCTGGCACATTAAAACAAAGTTTTCGACTAGGCATATAGAATATAGAATATATAGTACTGATTATGGATTTTCTTAACATAGAACAATTCTGACCTATCAAAGCAAATTAAGTTGAAGCATAAGTAATTTAATAATGGTATTTATTCTGTTTATCACTTTCACTTAAAAAGTTGATGAAAATTTGTATGTATATCTACACCTATACATTCACAAAAGTTATCTAAAATCATTATATATTTATAATTAAACATTAAAATATATATTATGTGAAACCTGCATTTAAACTGAGTAGGTTAAATTTAAAAGAACCATAAATCAGGAAAAACTACATAACTAACTTTGACAAACATTTTTAAAAGACTAGAAAAAATGAAGGGAAAATTTGTAGGGAAGCTATATCAGATTTTAAATTTAAAAAAAATGAAGTTCTCAAGCAGAAGATTACAAAATGGGTCTGGCTTTTTACAAAGAAAAAAAAGTACGGGTACTCTAAACTGAACATATACCATACTGAATAAAGTGAAATAACAAGCATGTCTTTTATTTGCTGACTTCATTTGAACATCTGTATTCTCTACATGATCCAACAAACAAGAGTGCTGAGTTCCCGGATTAATTACAATTCCTTTCCAGGATCTTCTGGTGTTTATTAAGCATTCGTAGACTGCTAGAACAACAATCTGCTGATTCCAATTTCTCCCTATACATTAAACAAGTTCTAAGTACAGCAAAAATAAAGGTTTTTTTTTTTTTAAAAAAAATCAGGCTAGTTGAGGCTCTAATGTGCCTTTTCTATCATTCAAGGCCTCCTTGGTATCACATAAGGGAACAGAGCATCAACCTTTCCAATTTTAAACTCTCTGGAGTGATTTCTGTTATTTCTCCTTCCAAAGAGAATCTTGAGCACCCTGGGGACTGAAAACAAAACC
>NC_142012.1:105246760-105281760 GCF_049901735.1 Notechis scutatus
ATCCACTTTCATCTCTACAGTTCAAATCCCACAAGATTCAAGGTTGACTCAGCCTTCCATCCTTCCGAGGTGAGTAAAATGAGGACCTAGATTATTGGGAGCAATATGCTAACTCTGTAAACCACTTAGAGAGGGCTTTAAAGCACTATAAAGCTGTATATAAGTCCTATTGCTATTTAAGTGTGTTCAGCTCTAGATTGTTCCAGCTGCATCACAGGGTTAGTTGTTCAACCTCATCTGTATGCAGATTCATCACCATCTTGAAAAGCGACCAATGACTATTGTATCATCTGCAAACTTCAGTATTTTAACAGAGAGATTCTTAGAGATGCAATCATTGGTATATAGAAAAACAAGTAACGGAGAGAGCACACAGTTCTGAAAGGTGTCTATGCTAATTCTTCAGGTATTCAACGTGATTTTCCCTATATTCATTTGTTGCTTAATATCTGTCAGAAAGCGTATAACCCACCTACAAGTATGGACAGGTGAAGTTAGTTGAATCAGATGAGAATGAAGAATTTTTGGAATGAAGATAGTGAGTGCCAAACTGAAGTCTACAAAAAGGATCTGTGCATTCAAGGTGTTGCAAAATATAATGCAGTGCCATATTGACAGTATCATCTACTGATCTATTTGGTAGGCAAACTGCAAAGGAGTTAACAATGGATCCATGATGATTTTCAGGTGGGCCAGCACTAACCTTTCAAGGGATGTCATAACTACAGATTTCAGAGCAACTGGACTGTAGTCATTCAGGTCCTTGATGGAAAGTTTCTTGGGAACTGGGATGATAGTAGAGTGTTTGAAACAAGAAGGAACACAACACATCTCCAGTGATCTATTAAAGATGTGTGTGAAGATGGCAGGTGAAGATCCTCTCAAATCTACAGTAGAATATATTCAGGTCATCTGCTATTTGCTGATTCTCTTCAGGAAGGCAGGGAATTTGACTGTAGCCAATGATATTATTCATATTTTCTGGATCATTAGCTGAGAACTGATTCCTCAGCTTTTCGGAGTAGCTTCTCTTTGCTGCCCTTAGGGCATAAGATATCAACTTGTAAAGTAATAATCAAATTTTTGTTCAAAATAGAGAAGAACTAAAAAAGCTACTTCCGTGCATCCAAGAAACTTGTAAACATAAATTTCTTGAACAGTATTTCCTTGTCTTGGTAGAGATAGATCTATCATGAAGGCTGAATCAGGACATCTTACATATTTTAGCTACTTAGGAATCCAGAAAGAGCATATCCAAAGATACTAACCAACACTTTCTCTACTTCATATGGGAGATGTCTGCATAACACCTGTAGTTGTATTTTAAAACAGTTGCATCTTGGAAAAGAACAATTTTGCTTATAACTATCTTTATAATATCAGGTGACTATTCCAATTACTTTCGAAGAGAAGGAACAGGTTTTCTTTGGCATCTTAAGATCACTAAAAGATAACTTAGAAAATGAATTTGGAAGGAAATTAAATTCCATAGTTTTATAATGATTTCCTACAAAGGAAACCTAACCAATTTTACTTACTGCTAAATAAGGGTCACCAATTACCAGCTGAAGCCAAGGTATTCTCAAAAAAAAAATCTTGGATGCACACCTACATTTGGAAACAGAAAAGTCTCTATTCTTACATTCCACAAAATAATTACATTTACCACTTAACAAGTTATCAAGTAAACACCCACATACCAAATATTCATAAGGTTCCCTTTTAATGAAGGGATAGGTGATATTTTCTGGTGAAAGAGAGATTTAGAATTTTAAGAAAATTTATTTATTTATAAAATTTATATTGCCACCTACTCACACATGATGACTCAAGGCGGCTTACAGGACATAAAAGCACAATATAAAAGAAATAAAAATAATAAAAAATAAGAATAAAATAATAACCCCACCCCCACCCCGGAGACAACACACATCATACCAACCATTTAATGGCCTCCATTCCCCAGGCCCAATGGCAAAAATACATTTTCAGGGCTTTTTGAAAGAGTGTTAAGAGTGGGAAGTAGTCTAATTTCCGGAGTGATGATAAGAGAATTCTTAGCTATAACTTGTCTCCATTGACTGATGTAGACAATCACAAAACCTTTATTTAACTGCAAGTAAAATTGGTTAGGTTCCTCTTGTAGGAAATCTACTACTCAGCTTAACTTCTCTGTTCTTTTGAGCAGAAGGGCAAACTTCAAAATCATGGAACTTAATCTCCCTCCACATTTATCTTATTTTTAAGATTTGGGGATCTTGAGGTGCTAATGTAAATAAAGATGAATGGGAGGCTAGCACTTCACACTGCAATATTCCAACTTCCTATTTACATTTTTTCTTACATGAAATAAAACTAAGTCAATCGGAAAAGGAAACCTGCTCTCAAAAACAAGTGTCCAAGAGCTCATTATCATCCAAAGGCAAACTGCTGTCTAGCCTGGTTTGAAAAAGTAGCAGCTAAAACAACCCATGAACTTGCATGTGTTAAATTTAAACAAAAAAACCCAAATGAGAAATTATTTCAAAGGGGCATGAAAATGAAAACTGAAATGTGGAATTATGCTAAAGGGATAAATAAATTACTTTTTGTTTTTACAACTATGATATATTATAATATTAGAAGAAGCATTTTAAATACAAAAGTCTGTAAACTTGCCAGGGAATCTCAGTTTAGCTTCCTTCTCAGGACACATTGCATGGTTTTATTTAAAATAACAATACATATCCTGAGTGTTATGATATGCTACAGACACCATCTTATTTAGTGTCATGTGAACAACAGTATGTTGGTTTTAAAGACAAGAATAGAGATTTATGCTTGCAAACAACAGTGTGAGCCTACACACAAGGTACCAAGATACCAAAAGAAGACATTTTGCACATGACTAAGGTTGGTAAACTAGTCCAGGGGTTCCCAATCCCCCGACTTATTGGGAGCCATCCATGCAAGTAGCAGATAAGTGAGCAAAGCTTTACCTGAGCCTGCCTGGCATCTAGGTTGCCTACACAAAATCATCCATCGTCCCTTCTCCAGTCCATGGAAGACAAGTTTTCTTCCAAAATCGGTCCCTGGAGCCAGAAAAGTTGGGGACCTCTGATAGTCTTTAACTTTTTCCTGTTAATAAAAATCACATTACAGCCCTATTCAGCCAGGATCACAATGAAGGAAAGAATGCCAGTATCTTTGGGCTGTAATTCAGATTTTTGTTTTAATTTGGACTGTAAAACTGTAATAATTTCAATGCAAACTATTGGGCTAACTAGACTATAGTGAAGACAGTTAATTACAGTTTCTTTTTAAGTGTAGGTATGTTGGGGTGGGGAAGAATATTTGAGAAGAAATTCAACTGAGTGACACGCCAATAAAAGAAAGAGATGGATTTGGCGAGGATGGTAAAATAACTATATCCTCATAATATGGGTGATGCAAAATATGATAGGGAATATCAAATACATGGTTTCTGGGGATGGGAGATCTCCAATTTAGTGGCAACATTGACTTCCAACCTGATTGCTTTATCCTGGGCTCAGGTGTCCAGTTTGCTGATGTTCTCGGGCTTTAGATGCTGATTGTCAATGCCAGGTCTGTCTACAACATGATCACTTTCATCCACAATCTGATATTGGATAAGGAGTGTGTCTCATATGCCAAATTACCAAATGATGGGGCAAAGGTGAAAATGCCTTCTCAGAAATCTAGACAGTTGAGTTTTGGGTTTATTAGGATACTAAGATAGTTGATAAGGATAATATTTTGGTCATAAGAAAAACTTGCCTGGGATTAGGGTGACTATTCTTGAGAGAGCAGAGTCACCAAGCTAGAATTTGAGAGAAAATGGGAATAACTTACCGTATATACTCGAGTATAAGTCGACCCGAATATAAGCCAAGGCACCTAATTTTACACAAAAAAAACTGGGAAAACTTATTGACTCGAGTATAAGCCGAGGGTGGGAAATGCAGCAGCTACTGGTAAATTTCAAAAATAAAAATAATTAATTTGGGAAATGATCTCACTATCTCACGTCGCCTCGGAAAGGGAAAGGCAAAGCGCTTTTTGCCTTTCCCTTCCCGGCTGGGGCTGTTGGGAGTCGCTGCCGCCTGCCTTTCCCTTCCCGGCTGGGGCTGTTGGGAGTCGCTGCCGCCTGCCTTTCCCTTCCCGGCTGGGGCTGTTGGGAGTCGCTGCCGCCTGCCTTTCCCTTCCCGGCTGGGGCTGTTGGGAGTCGTTGCCGCCTGCCTTTCCCTTCCCGGCTGGGGCTGTTGGGAGTCGCTGCCGCCTGCCTTTCCCTTCCCGGCTGGGGCTGTTGGGAGTCGCTGCTGCCGGAGCGGCCCCAGTCCCGCGTCGCCTCGGGAATGGAAAGGCCACGGCTTGAAGGCCGCCGCTGGAGCGAAGCTGCGCGCAGCCGCTGCGCTAACATCGGATCGGGCGCGCCGGATGGTTCCGACCGAGCCCGGCGTCGTCTTTGGCGCCCGCCCAGCGCCGCGGAGCTCCCTGTGCCGGGAGAAGGGAAGACCCCCGGGCGGGGCAGGGAGAAAAGCTTCTCCCGCCCGCCCCTCTTTCCGCACCCACCGGTGTCCCCGCAGGACGACCCCCGCCCGCAGTCGCCGCCACTTGAAAGAGATGGGCCGGGGTGGGTAGAAAGCGCCGGGCACCCTTGGAGGAGAAGGTCCCGCGTTCGCCTGTCTGCCCGCGGATGTCAGCGGAGCTTTGCCGCTGCTTCGTCCGGGGTCTCTGAGCAAACACATCCACCCGAGCGGGGCTTGTCGCCTCCGGCACGCAACGAGCGCTGCCCTCGGATTCCCTGTCCGGTTGCCCCCTTTTTGAGGGCGATGGCAGTAAACTGTTCCCGTAGCAGCGGCTGCTCCGCTGACATCCGCGGGCAGACAGGCGAACGCGGGACCTTCTCCTCCAAGGGCGCCCGGCGCCTTTCTACCCACCCCCGGCCCGTCTCTTTCAAGCGGCGGCGACTGCAGGGCGGGGTTCGTCCTGTGGGGACACCGGTGGGCGCGGAAAGAGGGGCGGGTGGGAGAAGCTCCTCTCCCTGCCCCGCCCTGGGGGGGGTCTTCCCCTTCTCCCGGTACAGGGAGCTCCGCGGCGCTGGGCGGGCGCCAAAGACGACGCTCGGGGCTCGGTCGGAACCGTCCGGCGCGCCCGATCCGATGCTAGCGCAGCGGCTGCGCGCAGCTTCGCTCCAGCGGCGGCCTTCCAAGCCGTGGCCTTTCCCTTCCCGAGGCGACGCGGGACTGGGGCCGCTCTGGCGGCAGCGACTCCCAACAGCCCCAGCCGGGAAGGGAAAGGCAGGCGGCAGCGACTCCCAACAGCCCCAGCCGGGAAGGGAAAGGCAGGCGGCAGCGACTCCCAACAGCCCCAGCCGGGAAGGGAAAGGCAGGCGGCAGCGACTCCCAACAGCCCCAGCTGGGAAGGGAAAGGCAAAAAGCACTTTGCCTTTCCCTTCCCGAGGCGGCGGGACTGGGGCCGCGCCAGCGGCAGCGACTCCACACCATTTTTTTTTCAGAGGGGAATCTGACTCGAGTATAAGCCGAGGGGGATTTTTTCAGCAGAAAAAATGGGCTGAAAAACTCGGCTTATACTCGAGTATATACGGTATATACAGATGGATAACTCACATAACAGTAAATGCTGGAAATGCTACATCAAAGAAGGAATGTTCTACCATATGCGGTGGTTATGCGAAAAAATTCAAAAGCACTGGAAAAAAAATACCAGAACATTTAGAAAATAAAATCTTAATTAAAACAACGAATATTTATTACATATGATGCCAGATAATATTAATAAAGCTGATAGCTCCAAGAATGAATCTGGCACCAACTGGAAAAAATAAATGTTGTCATCAATAAAGGATTAGGAGACAAAAATTAAAGAATACATTTCAATGGAAAAAAAATACCATATATTCACAGCAGACGCCAAACTATATTCACGCAGGAATGGTTACCTTACATACAACATGTTACACAACAAGGCAAACTAAACGATTTAGAACATGAATGGTTTAAAAAAAATAAATTGTATTTAAAAAAATAATCAAAATGATCAAAATACAATTGAGCAATAGTTTTAAAGTATAGTATAGAAATACTGAAGTAGCAATTAGTGGGAAAAGGGGTGGGAGAAAGAAAGAGAGAGAGAGGGAAGGAAGGAAGGAAGGAAGGAAGGTGAGCACCGTGTCCTAGAATCAGAAGCAATTGGACAGGGGAAACCCTTTACTTTTTCCTTTTTGCATGCTTCAAAAATGATTTGAAAGAAGTGATTTAGATATTGCACACGATCAGCATCACTCTGCTATTCACTCAAACACAAGCTTGAAGAAAGATATTGGCAGAAACCAGTAAGATGGGTACTGTACTTGCTCAAGGCCCAAATACTTCTGCACTTTATTTATTTATTTTTATTTATTTATTTGATTTGCCAATTGTTTACAAGATAATAAGTATAAGTGTATACATAGTTGTGAATACATGAAATGGGTACATATAAGAAAAATAAAAGAAAAATAAGAGAAACAATAGGACAGGGACGGTAGGCACGTTGGTGCGCTTATGCACGCCCCCTACAGACCTCTTAGGAAAGGGGTGAGGTCAATAGTAGACAGTCTAAGGTTAAAGTTTTTGGGGTTTGGGGAAGAAACTACAGAGTCGGGTAGAGTATTCCAGACATTGACCACTCTATTGCTGAAGTCATATTTCCTGCAATCAAGTTTGGTGCGGTTAACTTTGAGTTTGTATCTATTGTGTGCTCTTGTGTTGTTATGGTTGAAGCTGAAGTATTCATTGACAGGTAGGACATTGCAATGTATGATTTTATATACCATGCTTAAATCAGACCGAAGACGGCGTAATTCAAGGTTTTCTAGTTCTAGAATTTCAAGTCTGGTGGCATAAGGTATTCTACAACGAGTAGAGGAGTGGAGAACTCTTCTTGTGAAATATTTCTGGACTTTCTCAATTGTGCTAATATCAGATATGTAATGTGGGTTCCAGACTGATGAACTGTATTCGAGTATTGGTCTAGCAAATGTTTTGTATGCTCTGGTTAGTAGTGTGATATTACCAGAGAAAAAGCTACGTAGGATTAGGTTCAAAGCATGCATAGCCCTACAACATAATGGCCTGAACAATTGATACATTTACTTTCTTGGAGTCACCAATTTGTCTTCTGTCTCACCTTAGACACTTTGAATGACTCCTAAATAATATATGTTATAATATTTAAACAGGCACACACACAATTATATGTAATTTGCTGAAGTATCCAGTTATTGTTTTGTAATTGTTACTGGCAGTGCAAAATAAACAGGGCTTCCATTTTTTTAAAAAAGAATATACAGTAACTATTGGTGTTCATCAACTGCTTATCTTATTTCTCTTGTTGACAAATCTTTGAATACATGCCCGTTTACACACTCATACACATTTTAAAACAGGAAGATGTACTGTACTACAATTCGAGGCTGCCAAGCCCCAATAAAAATGTTGGTCTTTAATGCCTACTTTTTATTACCTATTTACTGTACCCAGAACCTAAATTCCTAAATAAACATGTGTTCTTTATTTTTCAAAAATTAATGAATTGTAATTTCCCCTTTTTCCATTTTAATACATATATCTACTGAATAAATCAAAATCATAATAGAAGAAAGAAAAATGCTAACTGAGGCAAACTTTTGTACGATGTATTGTCCTTTCAGCTGAAACCAGGTTTTCAGTCACGAGCAACTTTTTCTCCTCTATAACAAAAAATGCGCTTTAAATGGCCCTAATTATGAATTTTGAATGGCATTTTGTTCCATTTCAATGTAATTGGTAATATGGAATATGTGTGGCTCTTTCTTGGTGTGTAGCTCAATCAATATATTAAATGTGTTCTTCAGAAGACCTTTTATTTTTGATTCAGAAATCTTTACAAAGTTCTATAAATTTTCATTATTGGGTAACAGAAAATAAATGCATTGCTCTGTCTTTCTAAAGAAGATTCATTAATTGGAAAGCATAACGTTCAATGTTCATTTAATGACTAGATGATAATAAGTCAATCAGAATAATAAGTCGATCAGAATAAGTCAATGTAGAATATTTTTTCAATTGTACAAAATCTGATTCATTCAAGAAATTGAGCTTATCCAATTTGTTTCATGACATATATTGAAAGAGATATTTCTTTATAAAATGAAATTAGATTTGAAATTAGTGAAATAAAAAGAAGGCAGGAATGTAAATTGTAAAAAAAATGAACAACTAAAAGTTGTTATATCCTAAAAAGGGATCCAGGAAATCACAGACAAGAAGTAACACAAGCTCAGTAGTCATAAATATACTTCCTGAATTTTGCAGTTTGTATCCACAAAACACTGCTTACTGAGCAATAACTAACAGTGCTCTTATCAACTTAACTATAGGCAAATAGTTATTACTATTATTGGAATTCCTCCAACATGAACATCCCACTTTAATCATTTTCAAAAATCAAATGTACATTGATCTCCAGTTCTACCTGCAGACCAAATCATGTAATTATATGTTCCCTTGGTTGTTCTATCTGGTAGAAGGCATATACTAGGATGGCAATTGACTTGGGCTGCACCTATCTACATGGGTTCTGATCCTTCCTTATAGCCTGGCAAAGGCACAAACCTAATACACTCTTAATTTCACTTGCTGAATGGTAGGTGTGCAGAAATCCTGAAGAGGAAAATGTCCTTTCCTATCAAACAGTGATGCTAAAATGTTAATGAAGGGGGAGGGGGTGTCTTGAAATTTCTTAAATAAATCATGTCTTCCCAAGGTTATAAATATTGAGGATCTCTCCCTCAAGAAAAACAACTTTCTACTTCTGAAGTGTGAAATCCTGAGAGCTGCAGTGGCCTTTGCGGACTACCTTCTGGACTCCTGCTGCCAACAAAGGAAGAAGTGACAAACAGTAATGCAGGTGTGCGATCTTGACCAGAAGACACAAACTCATAGGAATTCCACCCCCTCCCTCTGAAATATGTGATGAATAACTCCCCAAATGCAAATAAACTCACCTGGAATCCAAATAAGCTACAAATGCATTTGGTAGGAAGTATGTATAAAATCAATGCAAATCTCCATTAGCAGAAATACTAGGATTCTTGCAGATAAAACATTACGTGCCTAGATAGTACATCTATGGTCAGGGATGCTTCTGCATAATTCTGGCAGGTAAATTGAAGATTTGCACATCCTACACTGAGTCAATTTCAGTCTTGTCTAGTGGACTGGGCTCTGTGTAGGGCTGCACTTGAAACATATTCAAAGATGTCATTAGGTTTAGTTCTCTGTTGCTTGGTGGTCCTGGGGTTGCACAGAGGAAGCCAGTTTCTGTTATAAATTTCAGCTACACTGTCCTCCCATGTGTTTATGAATCTGCTTTACATGCTGTCAGTTAAAAAGTGGTCTCTTTGGATAGTTAGCTTAGGTTATGTTCTGCACACTGCCTACACATCAGCAGCTATTCTGATGTGTAGGCAGGATATCGTTTCCATTTTGTAGCATTTAACCCCTCAATATTGCTTTATCTTCAGTCTGAGCCTACATAATACAGTAGGTGAAGCACTGTGTTGTTCAGCAATGCTCTAAAACACCTGTCTTATATGGAACTTTCCCCCAAAGCTACAACTATTGGTGCCTAGCTCCCATGCTGCTTTCCAAGACTGCCCAACTGATTTTACAATAGAAAAAAAAGTGCCATAGTAATCAGATGTTAGTAGAACTGCTAAAGTAAAATGTAGGCTGGTGGGCCTCAGTATTGGCAATTCTGTTTACACATATAGATTATGGCTTCCAGATTCCTATGGTTTGGAATAGATCAGTCATAATAGCAATTAAAAAAAGATGAGATAGTACAGATCTGGTTAATCTTTGCTCTATCAGCTTTCTGAGAACAATAAGCAACCTATGTATTAGATACTTATATTGAAAACTAACAGACAAATAGTGCACAGCAGTATCCTGGAAGAAAAACAAGCTAGATTCAGGGAAGGGCAATGACATATTGATTAGTGATGTATTAAAAAAATACCAAAATAAAATTAAAAATTGCCGCCCAGTCCCCAGCTTTTTATTTACTTAAAATAGTTTTTGGTTCAATACACCAAGAAAGAAAGAAAGAAAAATAGAAGCAAGCTGCTTTTTTTTAATTGACTGATGTCTTTTGTTGCCGATTGCACAAAAATAATGCAATATACGTTAAGTCTGTTGTGACACAGCAGAGCATTTTATCTCTTTAGCCCCATCCAAAAAGGGATGAAGCAAGGATATCTTGCCCTCTCTTCTTTTAACTCTTATATTAATATTTGGGGGGCAAGCTTTGACACAACCAACATTTCAGACCCCCACCTCCCTCCCTCCTCCCCTTGCCCCAAACATTAATGTATCCTTTTCAGTGCTTTTTTTTATAATGGACAATAAAGAAATCCTGAATCATGCAAAATGGCTTGAGACAGTGTTTGAGCTCTTGGTCTTCTTCTGCAGATAAGAAAAACAGTTTGTCAATTATGCTAAAACTAAAATCACCGGTTTCTTCAAAAGACCTGACTCTAGTTGAAATGTAATTGTTTTAATATTGGCCAAATCAAGGTATTAAAATATGTTAGTATTCCTTTTCTACAAGTTGATAAATTACTGCAGGTTGAATACTATCCTGACATGCCCCAAATGTATTAGCAGCAATTATGTTCCAGCAGCAACCAAAGTATTTAGAATAAGGTTACTAGACATCTGGTATAAAGTTGCTACTGGTATAAAGTTGCTACTATTATGCTTCAAGTTTTCTATTAAGTCCTGCTGCAAATTCCCCAAAGTATATTTTATTTTCTCCTAAGCCTGAAATCTGGACTAGTTTCTTAAAAGGCTCAAATACAGCCTTCCTACCTGAAATTTTGATTCAATTTAGTTTTCACTACAGCCCCCTGATTCCCTGACCTTGGAGGACAATTTTATGTTATCATGGAAGGTAAGTATTGATTGAGATTTAAAATTCTATGGCTTATCAGTTCCATTCTTGCCTTACTTGGCCCTAAGAGAACATGGTTGGAGCTGAAGCAATGGACCCTTGAGAATAATAATCATATGACCTAAGAACAACCCTCTCACCCTTACAGGGCAGAACTGTTTGGAAGGTCCTTCTTGCATGATGTAAAGGTGTATGGGAATGACCTTGATGGGAAAAGGCTGCCTAGGAAATGATCGGGCAAGAGAAGGAGGATTCTACAATTGTTTAATGTTCAGAGAAAGAAATTTAGGAAAGATCAATCCTAATTGCTCAGAATGTTAAAAGTGACAAGAGTTTTGTACTTTCACACTTGTAACATTCTGTTAATGCAGCCTTACAATATAATAAAATAAGCTCATCTAGGTGTGTTTCCTGTCTGGTTTATCTGAAAGGGCTGACATATGCCAAGCATTTAGCTTATGTTCTTTCTCCAACTTACAAGACAGCCCTTACATTATCTCAATTTAATTTTTACAATCCATAGTACTGGAAAGATTTGACAGTACTCTCCCATGCAAGAATAAATTTGCCAATTTCTGCAGGAGAAATATACTGATATGCATATGTTTTTGCACTGTGTTTTGATAGATAGATAGATAGATAGATAGATAGATAGATAGATAGATAGATAGATAGATAGATGGATGGATGGATGGATGGATGGATGGATGGATGGATGGATGGATGGATGGATGGATGGATGGATGGATGGATAGATGATAGATAGATAGATAGATAGATAGATAGATAGATAGATAGATAGATACTGTTTGCTGAACTGACTTAATAATATCACTCAGGTCAATTAAACATTCTCCAGTGTTTGCTAAATTGTGTTCAATTGCCATTGAAGTTTGACTCTTAACAATATCATGAATCTTATTAATTCCACTAACAAATGGGTATTTTAATGTGTTCTTGTTGTGTATAGAACTGTTACTGTGTGTTTTAGTGTTTTGGTATTTGACCTCAACCAGTAAAACTAAACTTTTTGATCTCACCCTGCAAATTCAGAAGCTCCTACACCTGGCTAACATAGAAAACATGATGGAGACAATATTATGTACGTGATATATTTAGTCCCCAAGAAAAAAGGTTGGATAAATTACTCACTGTATCTTTACTCATCTATCAATCCAAAATTCAATCTGAATTTTTTTTTAATAAAATTCAATATTTGAAAATACAGATTTTTTTAGATTATTTGACCTTAGTCTGTATGGGAGAGGTGGGAGAGGATCTATACATAAAAACACTGTAAGTCAAACTAGTGATAGAATAATCCATAACATTAAGAAAATAATTCTGCATATTCTGATGTTTGCATTCAAAATATGTAGATAAATACTTAGAAAGGAGTATATAATAATTAAACACAATTATTTTACATATTTTTTTAAAAAAATATAGAACAATTGAGGTTATATTAAAACATTTCAAAGTTGTAATTTTATTTTGTTGTTCTTGATATCCATTGCTTGCTTGTTTAGCAATATATAGCATGAAATGGATTATATAGCAAAATATAGCATGAAATGGATTATATGGAATGTGAAACAATTATTTTACAACATACAGAAAAATAACCACATATTTGTCATTGTGCATCCTTATGAATTTCTGTTTCAGATGTGAGAAACTTTTTAAAATGTGTACAGCTAGGTCAGTTAAAATATAAATAAATAAATTATTTGTTAGTATTATGAACCTTTCTACCATAACAGGATAAAATGGATATATTACATTATGGACAGATCTGAGATACAACCCTAAGTGGAAACATGCAAGTCAACAATGTTCATTTTAGATGAAGGGTTAATATTTTTCCTTATATCTAGCAAGGAAGCACACCAAAGAGTTGCTCGCTGCATGAGATGTGAAGGTATTTCACTTGGTGTTGCTCAAATGCAACTTTTAAATTCCTCTTCAGAGGAATTTCTAGGCAGATATGCTGACCTTCTGCAGGGAGATCAAAGTGATATGGAGTCATATTGGTCAGGTCCTTTCATCTGGACTGACAAAACAGGTGCCAGTATACCTGTTGCTCCTAAGGGGGTAAGACGTTAAAAGAATTATGCATTAACTAACACAACAGTGCTATACCTGAAGAAAAGATAGTTATCAGGGATAGTTAGGAAAGATAGTTCAGGGAGATCAGCAACACTTACAAAGTGAAAGTATCCAGAAAACATCTTCATGTTCAAATGAACGTATTGTAAATAATATAACAGGAATTCTTTAAATAATATTTTGTTTTGCTAGTTATTATTTATGAAATGAAATGAAATTCAGTAACTAAAACTTGAAACCTTACATCCTAGTGGCATTCCAAAAGAATTGGATGGAGTTCTGCAATTACACTGTATTTCTTCAAAACAATTTGAATTAAAAAAAAAAAAAACAATTAGAAACTATCCAGAGTTGTAATTAGAAACTATCCAGAGTTGTTGTAAGCAATGTAAAAATGGATTCAAATAATTAAACAATTGCTGACAATATATACATTCTTTCTGTTCAAATTTATGTATCTTATTTTTCTCCACCGTAATCTCTTCCATTTGTTTGATGGGAATATCAACCTCTCCTTTTCATACTTATCTTCAAAAAATGAAAGACAAAGAGCTGTATCTCTCTCTCCCTCTTCCATATCAGAGGAATAAGATATGTGTGAGCGCTTGCCTGCCTATCTGTGTCCATTCCTCACATACGATGCAAAAAATGGAAAGGACAAGAAATGGAAAGGACAAGAACTTCAAGAATAATTTTAAAAGATGTTAAAAAATTAAGAAAAAGTATTAGTCTGAATAAATATTCCAAAAATATGTTGTTCTATATCATGTCACTACTATTTTGAGGAGTGATATGTGATTCAGGTGGTACAGAAACACTTCAACATGAATACCTATTTTGTTTTGCTGGAAAAAAGGGGTTGGAAAGTGAATGCCCATGAATATGAACACAGCCACTTTCAAAGCTGCTGCAAGAGACTGGAAAAGGACATTCTTTGAAATATAAGGTGCTTCATGTGTGTTCCTTACACTTAAAAGAATCTTTTTCAAATTTGGCATATGTAACATGACTTGGCAGCTAGGTTTAATGAGTTCAGTGGAACTGAATGATTATAGATATGATACATAATATCTTCATACTGAGCATATTCATATTGGACTATAAAATTGTTTATTAAATACCTCAAGACTTTATAGAACTGTTAAACACATTTTTAATAAAATGTTTAAAAATAAACAGATTTCTCTTTAAGCAGTAGCTTACTGCATTTAGCAGAAATATCTTGCTGCTAATTAATATTTATGAAGAAATAAATTTCTTGTAAAATAAATTTCTTATAAAATACAATAATTTCAAGAATTAATAATTTAATACAATTGCTAATAAGTGAAAGCTGATATAGCACAGATTTGATACACTCATGTTAACTAAACTACACTTCCCATCAGGAAACCCATACAGAGATATTTTGATTATATCAGAAATTTCCCTTTCATTTTAAGAAAACCAACCTGAAGATGGTTTATGAACCAAAGTTAAAATCATGTATTTGTTTTTCTTATAATAAATTTCACCATTAAGGTCATCTTAAATAAACTTTTGATAGCCTTCTTGATGATGAGGAAGGATGCGTGGGGTACAGTAGCTGATGCTAAAATCCCAGAGTTGTAATAAAACAACAACTGGTTAATAACTCTGAAACTAATACTAACTTCTAGCACAATAGGAAAGTCTTCATAAACACAATAAAGGAGTAATATAATTTACTTTTAGCTCCTTTTCAAAACATTACTCTCAGCTCACAATCACATTCAGATTACAAAATTCTTTTTGTAGTTTTCCTCTAGCTGTGGGAATAAAATAAACCACTTAGATGACAGTAAAGTGTCTGTAAAATATATAACAGCAATAACTCCTGGTGGAAATGTGGCAGATATTTATACAAGAGCTAAAGTATGAAGCACTGTAAAAAAGGCTAACATGAAGATGTTTATTTTTAGAGGCCTCTTCTGGCTGAAGTCATTCAGTTGAAAGCAAGTCTTTTGTGAGAACTCTTATATAACTCTATAGTATGTTCATTGCTAAATGAGGTATTTTGAACAAATATACATTGCACTTCTAATGAGAACATATGAGAATTTAATTTAGATAACCATTTTGTAAGAAATGCTTTTGTAAGCCAGAACTCCCCAAGCTGATGTCTTCCAGATGTGCCCAGACTACAATATCCAGCTAGCATGGGCAATAATTAAGAGCACTAATACTCTGATCTCATCAATGGAGATCTTTATACCATAACCTCTTCTAGTTAAAATAAAAACTATTTGCAAATTATTTGATGTCCCTTTAATTATTCAGTTGAGAAGTTCAGTTAAGATGAGATGCATTATAAGGCAAGCATCTGCAACCATACAGCCCATCCGTGTATTCACAGAAAATCTGCATCTATGCTTGATTTCATTGTCACTCTAACAAAAGAAAGAAAAGGAAAAACAAAAACTACAGTTTTTGTTTCTTACATGTCTCCAACACTGGAAGTTTTTAAGAAGATATTGGACAACCATTTGTCTGAAATGGTGTAAATTTCTTGTCTGAGCAGATGTTGGACCTGAAGACATCTATATATAACTGTACATTATTAGAGTAGAACCATATTTAAGTACATAGGTAGTTATCAGACTAATTCATTTTTAGTTTTACTTTTCTTCTGGGGTTCCTGAAAGCATACAAGGATACAAATATTTATTTTGTCTTCCTAATAACTATATGGTTCAAATTAGACTAAATAAGCGTGTGACTGGCCAAAATTATTAGTTAATAACATAGTCAAAGTAAAACCTGAAACTAGCTCCAGTCCTACATTTTAAATAATATATGGTATGTGCAAAATTCACAGAAGAACAAATAAGTAGGATATGCGGTAATCTGTGTAATTGTATGAGAATAATATATGAACACATGCATGCATCAATCATTTATTTCAATATTATTCACACATAGCTTTTATACAGCTTTTATACAGTGTGGCTATACTGTGCTAATTGTTGTGCTAATTATTAATTATTAATTCTGCTATTTATTGCAACCAATTCTACAACTTGGTTTAAATTTCCTAAAGCTTTACTTTATATTAACAGTACTTAAGTTTCACTAGCTTTCTTTAAACTGGGGCCATTAAATGCTCATGAATGTGAATGCAAATAATTAAATGAATAGATAGGGATAATGAAAACGCATGTACAGAAATATTTGCAAGCATATGTAAGGTTCTTGTTTTTCCTGTCATCCTCTTTACATATACACCGTAGAAGGTTACATCTTTGTCTTATATTCCAGAAAGGACATTTTCTCCCAATTCATAATTCAGTTTGATAATTTATGGCCTTTCTTCACATACTGCATATTGGGAAACTCCACTATTTCTGAAAGCAGCATGAAGTCTTTTGTACAAATAGTCTGCATCTTCAGCTCTCAAATTCTTTTTGGACATAAATTCTTGGCACACAATCCTAAAATGATATTTTAAAAATAAGCTTCATTCTTATATTCTTGCCTTCATAACTGTAACTAGATCCATTTTGTGCAGAAGATATTACAAAACACTTTTTCTGGATGTAGTTTAATAATGATACTGAAATCAATAGCAATATTCTATACTTTTAGAAAAGTTAATTTTAATTTAAATGGATATGGTCAATGGTGTGTGTATTGAAGTGTGACATATCTTGATTGCAAGCCTGCTACATCACTGCCAAAAACGTTCTGTCCAACCATGAACTATTGCTTTTTCTTTATTCAGATTTGAACCCTTTCCATCTTGAGAATTCTGGTTTGATAGACAGCATTACTTAAAACATATCAAAATCAAAAGAAACTCAAACAATGTGGTAATTTTTTAGGTGATGCCAGTTGTGCCTTATGACCAATTGATACATTCCAATGGCAATCTACTGTAGGTAATGTTATATTGAGAGCATACTAATAAACAAGTATGGGCAACTTCATTAACTTTAGCATAGGCCAATATAAACAAAATATTAAGTATCTGTATATTAAAATGTTTGGACTTTCATGTTTTGCTGCTATATTAACAGTCACCCAGGGAACCCCAGTTAATTAAACAACCCAACACTTAACTATTATCTTTAACAAAGACAAAAGGGCATCTAAAGGGGAACTAATCAACTTATATTAACCATGGTTGACTAAAGCATAAATAAACAAAAACTTAAGAGTAAAATATGTTTCTGTTCCATTGAGTTATGCTTTTGTGATTTATTCCACAATATTTTGTAACTATATTTTTTTCATTTTTAATAAACTAAAACAATAATGCAATCTTAGACATTAATATCATAGTGAGACTTTTAAAAAAGGAAAAGCAGAATCTGGGAAAGGAAATATATTTGTACCAGTTAAACAAATTGCAGTTAACTTAGGGCAAGCATTAAATAATTATGTTAAAACAAGGATGTACAACATTAACAAAGGTGTTTTAAAATTGTCACCTAATTTTTTAATGTGTCAGAAAGCAGAACATTAATTACACAGAACTTCTTATTAACTACATATTAATTCTTTCATTTAAATGTAGTCCCTATCAATTAAATTATTGGCTAGAAAAATGTTGTGCATCCTGATCTTAAAATATACACTGAATAGTTTAATCAAGAAGCCCTGGAACAACCTAGGTCTCAGAGAATGTAACATTTGCAGGCTGCTCCTCCACAAGCTTTCATGAAAATTACTTCTCACCAGTCTTTACAGCTTCTGTCTTAGCTACAAGTTCAATCCAAGTTTCCACAAGGTTGTTGCTATGTAGCTAGTCGTATTAGATCAGGCCATCAGCCATGATCCCAGTTCCCTCTTCACAGTGTGCAAGAACTAATTCATATAAAAATATATCTTACTCTGTAGGCAGTTAATTGGTATATTAGAGTGCAAATGTGCATTGTAGGAATCATGGAGCCTACTGCTATAAACATTAGTTCCATGTTGATCTTTCTTCTTCTTGCAATCACAACCGATTTAATCAGCTGTTACAAGAATTCAATGCAGTGTGATGATTGCAGGAAAACACGACAATATCAGAAATTATGTGGACATAGAACACAACATGTGTATATGAAAATCATCTGATCTCTCAGTGATCCAAATAAAATGATACTTAAAATCAACTTGTTCTGAGAGTGCAATATTCTTTATGTGTCTAATGTACTTTTTATGTGCATAGTTAATATTAATTTTATATTTAGTGATTTTATTAAAAAAAATATTCCTGTTCTAATTAATTGCTTTAAATTTATTTTTACTTTTTCTAGAAGGATGTTGTCGCTCAAAAATTTATCTTTAGGTTGTATGAATTTCTATATGAACTCAAGTCAAACAAACTGACAGTACCCTTCAAAGTGTTTATGAAACTACACACTTGTGACCTCAATTTTTTTAGTTCGAGTTAGATTTGTATATTCTCTTCGTTAATTCTGCTTACTTCATTGCCAAGAACAAAATTTTAAGCCAGTTTTATCCATTATATCAACCACAACTTGCATTGCCTCATATATAAACAACTATCAAATCTTTCTAGCAATTGCCAACATTTAAAGAAAAAGTACACAGTGAAATATCAAGTAATTAAATTATTAAACCTCAGTTTACAGGTCCAGTTTCAACTAACAAGGCCATTCTTGAATTAGCCTCAACAATACTATGCTGCAATCTTGTTATAAAATCCAACTCTGCACCCAAAACATGCACACCCACAAAAGGCAACCAAATTTCATACTTAGACACAATTTGTAACAACTTCATTTATTACTTTTGTGTTGGACACTTTTTTTATATACTTCCAGTGTTAGGTGCAATGGCCTTCAGCGTGGAGTTATGAAAAAGCTCAGTAGTGGTAGAATTAGAAAAAAGCAGGGGTGGGCTGCTATGGGTTCACCAGGTTCGGATGAACCCATAGCCAATGTCATGGCCAGTTCAGCGAACTGGCAAATCCCACCCCTAGTTGGCTTTCAACGTGTATGAACACAAATGAAACTTTCTTTATTGCTGAAACAAATGCACCTTGGTTTTAGGCTTGCAAAACTCCTTTATAAACTACTTGTGCTGTTTTGCATGCCTCTGCAGGTATACTGTAGTCATTTCACTTTGCATTTTGCCCCAGTGGAGACAATAAGGAACAGTTGATGAAGTACTTCTCGTCAACTTTTTAATGACTCATAGATGTTTTGTCTGCACTCCTGTATGCTGCCATGCAAATCTTTATAAGGATTTATATAGCCCTATCAAAAAGTACTCTTACAATTGAAGTGAAAAATGACAGGACAGCGAAGATATTATCTGTACTCTAAAGATGCATCTGTCCTGAAAGCAAACATGTTCTTATTTAACGTAAGAAAAAAAAAAGCTGAAATAATATATAAATAAAAACGGGGCAAAACAGATTTCCTAGGGTTTAACTTAAAGTTAAACTATTCGCATGTCCAAAAATATCTATATCACAGACCTAATCTAATACTAAGAGCCATTATGATTATTCACTATGTAAACATTCCCAGCATGGTCACATTATGACCAAGTGTTAAATTACTGTGTTTAAAAAGCTGTGATTATTGTTTCCAGACTCAATTCATCATAATAAAGTAACTCCTAGTGATTAGTTTATTCTGAATGAGAATGGCCAAGAATGTTACTGGAATTTGACAGAAACTATTGTAGTATATATTGTATGTACACTTACCTATATACATTCACACATCTATGATTTCCCTAATTCTTGTTAATATATAAAACACATTTTGGAACAGAGACAATGTTCTCCTAGAACCAAATAGAATGGCTATTTGTTTTTATATAACTTATTTTTCTTTATTGTTCAACATGATTCCATCACGAAGATGGGGAAACAACTGATTCCCTGTTGATATCTTTCATAAACTCATTCCATTTTCAGTCTATATGTAATGTAAAAAAGGGCTTAAATTTGTATTGTTTTAAAAGTTTTTTAATAATATAAATTTGTATACAATAAATTATATTGTATAATTGTGCCAAATTTAAACAAATAATAATAAGATTGGAACTTTTTTAATGTGAAGTGAGAAATTTTGGTGATATGCCTAAAAGCCTGGAACATACATACATACACATATAGAATAAATATATATAAAAAATCCCATCTCACTCATATGGGTAGTCTATGACTTTCTGAATTTTAGGTCCTCTACCAGAGGCCTTGGAGCTTGAAGGCTTTCTGTAGTATCTTATTTGTTCCTAGCATTGCACTCTTCTGGATGAAGAGCTCTGATGTTGCTGGGATCTGTTGGAGCCACTCTCCCAGCTTAGGGATCATAATCCCAAGTGCTCCTACTACCATTGCGACCACTTTGGCTTTTACTTTCTGCAACTTCTCTAGTTCATTCTTTATGCCTTGGCTCTTTTCCAGCTTCTCATACTCCTTCCTGATGTTGCTGTCACTTGGCACTGCTATGTCTATCACCAGCTCTGTCTTCTGATCCTCATCTACTATCACAATGTCTGGTTAATTAGTTAGTACCTGCCTGGATCTGAAAATCCCACAGTATCTTAGCCTTGTTATTCTTCACAACCTTCTGTGTAATGTCCCATCTGCCTTGGGAGGGTCTAGCTCTAGCCCATATGCTATACTGCACACAATGCTATCTATTTGGTTGACCTGTTTAGTTGTTGAGTATATGCTGTTCTTGCCTGCATCTTAGACCCTGATGCTATGGATTGGATTGTTTCTGAGGCCTCTTTGCATAGTCTGCATCTTGGGTCCTGTCTATTGCGGTAGACCCCGGCTTCTAGAAATCTGGTGCTTAGTGTTTGTTCTTTGCTATCACGATCAGTGCCTCAGTGTTGTCTTTTAGCTGATACCTTTCCAGCAACTGGTAGAATTTCTCACTGTTAGCCACTAAGCTATATGTCAATTCCTGCAGGCACTTGTCTTGCCGTGGTATTTTCTCTGCTACTGCATCAGGCATTCTTTGATCACTCCATTTTTGGTTTTCATCCTACCGATGAACTCCTGGATGCTCTGAATTTTCTCAAAGAAAGTGGCTTTGAGACCTGCCAGGGTCTATCTGCCCTCTTTCCAGCTGATGTTCTGTCTTTGGATGTTATACTTGAGATGGGACCTCTGTATATTATGAGGAATGTCTGGATCTTCACATCAGCAGATTCCATGTGCTGCTTTGGCCAACTCACTATACAGGTAGGTAACTGACAACTGGCAGAATATGTGTTGAGGGCATGCATATAGATTGTCCTGTATACAATCCAGGCCATTCTCAAGTTGGCCCGCCTAAATCTTAATTCTTGTGTGATTGGTCTATCTATAAGCAACTTGTGTTTTGAGCCTCTGCTGTTGTTACTAATGCACTTCTGAACTATGTTCATATAATCCTGCTAGTTTTTTAGTCAGCAGGTATGGATTTCATCTCATCTTCATGTTCTTGACCCACTGTTGGATATTTGCTACTTCGATGGTGACTAGTTCCTTTTCTGGGAGATTGCTATGGTCTGCTCTTTGGTCATGCAGCCACATTGCACTGGTATTATATGTCACCTCTTTCTGCAAATACTGTTCAATTTCTGCTGTTGGTAACTCTGGTGTTACTATGGTCTTGCATTGTCGCTGAGACTACAGCTTGGATGGTTCTTTGGGCTTAACTTCTTAGCCTCTGCTTCTCTAGTTTATCTCCTTAGCCTGATAGTCAGTGCTGTGAGCCTTTATTTAGCTTCATATGGAGTCAGGCCCTTGTACACTGCTCAAAAAAATAAAGGGAACACAAAAATAAGACATCCTAGATCTGAATGAATGAAATATTCTTATTAAATACTTTGTTCATTACATAGTTGAATGTGCTGACAACAAAATGACACAAAAAATATCAATGGAAATCAAATTTAGCAACCCATGGAGGTCTGGATTTGGAGTTACACTCAAAATTAAAGTGGAAAAAAACACTACAGGCTCATCCAACATTGATGTAATGTCCTTAAAACAAGTCAAAATGAGGCTCAGTAGTGTGTGTGGCCTCCACGTGCCTATATGGGCATGCTCCTGATGAGGTGGCGGATGGTCTCCTGAGGGATCTCCTCCCACACCTGGACTAAAGCATCCCCCAACTCCTGGACAGTCTATTGGTGGATGGAGTGAGACATGATGTCCCAGATGTGCTCAATTGGATTCAGGTCTGGGGAACGGGCAGGCCAGTCCATAGCATCAATGCCTTTGTCTTGCAGGAACTGCTGACACACTCCAGCCACATGAGGTCTAGCATTATCTTGCATTAGGAGGAACCCAGAGCCAACCGCACCAGCATATGGTCTCACAAGGGGTCTGAGGATCTCATCTTGGATCTCATCTAATGGCAGTCAGGCTACCTCTGGCAAACACATGGAGGGCTGTGCGGCCCCCTAAATAAATGCCACCCCACACCATTACTGACCCACTGCCAAACCGGTCATGCTGGAGGATGTTGCAGGCAGCAGAAGGTTCTCCATGGCGTCTCCAGATCCTGTCACGTCTGTCACATGTGCTCAGTGTGAACCTGCTTTCATCTGTGAAGAGCACAGGGAGCCAGTGGTGAATGTGCCAATGTTGGTGTTCTCTGGCAAATGCCAAACATCCTGCACGGTGTTGGGCTTTAAGCACAACCCCCACCTGTGGACATCGGGCCCTCATAGCACCCTCTGACCGTTTGAACAGCCACATGCACATTTGTGGCCTGCTGGAGGTCATTTTGCAGGGCTCTGGCAGTGCTCTTCCTGTCCGTCCTTGCACAAAGGTGGAGGTAGCGGTCCGGATGCTGGGTTGTTGCCCTCCTACAGCCTCCTCCACGTCTCCTGATGTAATGGCCTGTCTCCTGCTCATGCTCTGGACACTACGCTGACAGACACAGCAAACCTTCTTGCCACAGCTCACATTGATATGCCATCCTGGATGAGCTGTACTACATGAGCCACTTGTGTGGGTTGTAGACTCCGTCTCATGCTACCACCTGAGTGAAAGCACCTCCAACATTCAAAAGTGACCAAACCATCAGCCAGAAAGCATAGGAACTGAGAAGTGGTCTGTGGTCACCACCTGCAGAACCACTCCTTTATTGGGGATGTCTTGCTAACTGCCCATGCTTTCCACCTGTTGTCTATTCCATTTGCACAACAGAATGTGAAATTGATTGTCAATCAGTGTTGCTACCTAAGTGGACAGTTTGATTTCACAGATTGACTTGGAGTTACATTGTGTTGTTTAAGTGTTCCCTTTATTTATTTTTTGAGCAGTGTATTTTTTCAGAAGCTAAACCTAACCCTTAATCTTCATGTTCATTTATATTCCACCAGATGACTAACATTCTCTGAGTTTCCTTGATCTTAGTCTCTAACTGCATTTTCCAATGTCAGGTATTAGTTAAATATCTAATTGTTTTTCTGAGTGTTCTTGAGTATGGGATGTAATGTTAGTCTATATCAAACTGTAAGTGCAGCTTCCCCTTCATTATGTTGAATGGAGTTACTAGCTGTTTCTCAGTTAGTGTGGATTCAGATCTTATCTCTCTCCACAGTTTCCTTATACTTATATTTCAAATAATATATGAACCATACAAATGTACAGGAAGAATTTTGCATTGCATTAAGCTGGAACTAACATTTTTCTGGTGAAAAAAGGATTGGATATGATATCAGGGAAACAGGTAGTTCAGGAATTTGTCCTGCATTTCCTAACTTAAGATTTACACATATAAATAAAGAGAATATAAGATTCCTGCAACCATTGCCCTCTCACCCCACACTTAAATCCAGTGTGTTATAGGTCTCTACAAGATTGCTTAGGGATTTTTGAGAAGGCAAGATAGTAAATCCAGGGCAAATAATGTTGAATAAGATGACACCCTGTGTATGTGCCATAAAAGGATTGTTTTTTCTAGATAAATAAATAAAGCATAGTTTTATAAACCATCCTAAATACCTTGTACCTCCTTGCTTTTTTAAGATTTGTAGCTACCACATTCTGGTTTTTTTCCGCCATACTTTACCATATGCACTAATAGCAGTTTTTCTCCAGGCCTGGCCCTATCAAAATCACCTAATAAAATGATGGAAGTATTCGTGTAAATAGATAAATTCAAGCTATGATTAAAAATAAAATTCAAAAATTCAATGCAATCATTATTTTACAATATTTAACCATGTATACTTTGAAAAAGTACATTAGTAGTTTATTAACTGCATTATCATGAATGGTTGCTGACTTGTAGCCTTAAAATACATAATAATACATGTATTAGGAAATACATAAAGACAGTGGGAAACGACAGGAGAAAAGAAGATATAATTCCAAAATGTCAGCTACATATACTTGAGTGATACCAATTGCCTTTATAGTTAGTTTACTAGCCTGCCACATAAAAAGGAAGAAAAACAATATTGATTTAAGAAATGCAAGCATACATTCTGGTTTCCAAATGAACAACATACAGAAATTCCGTGTCAATTTGAATGCACTGAACACCAGAAAAATGCCCTCAACTAAGGCTTCAAACTTGTAAAGCACATTTCCACTCAACCCAACTAGATTGCCTGTCACATCTGACATGGCTCGTCAAAAGTTATCCTTCACTGCTCATGGGCAACATGGAGGGTCAAAAGACCAAATACAATGGTCCAACCCATCCCATTTTTTTTCCTTTGGAGCAGCAGATATTGAACTCTAAAATGACAAGACAGAGCAGGTTGAAAAGGGTGCCAAAAACAGAAGCTGTCCAAAGCTGCTGATCTGAAGGAGAAAAACTAGTCTGTATGTGCATGTCAGGGCTGCAGATCACATACTGACAGTCATATCAGGAAGAAAGGGAGGAGGGAACCACAAAATGGCAAGATTGTCGAAGAAGCACTCCCCCTCTCCTTTTAGTGGTTATGTCTCCTATTGCAAAGTAATACAAGTTAAAAAGGGTAAAAGAAGAACTACCTTATAGCCTAAGCTGTTGTTTTTTTCAAACCAAAACTTCTTGCTTGTTCACATAATTTAGACTGAAATATTTACAAACATTGGTGGTTTGTAAACCACCAATTGCAGTGGTTTTAAAAATAAGGCAGGATGACTTATGACTGAACAAAACTATTTAGCCGTTAGGAAAAAATCCACTCTTCCCTCCCCTATGTCAAATAACTACTTCCCCTGAAAAACCCAAATAACATAATCTGTTACACTGTTATGTTTTATAGTTGATTGCAGCCTATCGGAACTGAATCTGGTCTATGATATATACTGCTCTATTATAAAATAATTTTCTTCACTGCTATTACAAAGACAGAAAATTGTCAGCTTCTGATCAAGATCAATCTGTACAAGATATATTATTACAATAATTATATTTTCCTCTCAGTGCAGGCTCTTAAACTGCTCAAACCTGAACAATATTTGTGATAGTACTCTTTCTCAAAGCCACACCAAGAAAGAAGGAAAAATAGCTAATTTTGAAGGCCTGTCAGACCTTATTATACTGAAAAGATAGAAAGCTAGACTACTGTCACAAGGAGAGTGTGGGTCTGTTGAGACTCTTCCCTGCAATGTGAAGAATAATGTCAGCCCTCCAGGTAGACCAGACCAGACAGGAAACACATCCAGTTGAGCTAATTCTATTTTATTGTAAGACTACATTAACAGAATTTGCAAGTGTGAAAATATGAATCTGCTGCCATCTTCTTCGTAGCTTGAGAAGCTAGGGAGATTCCCTTCTGATCCTCTTTCTTTGTCCATTTTGCAGCTGGGGGCTATGCCCTCTCTTATCTGATTGTTTCCTATGCTGGATCTCTTCACCCCAACTCTCAAGGTCTTTCTCACATACCATTACAAATAACAGGAAGGGAAGGGGGATATTAGGTATCTTTATTCCTGCTCCCCTCTGTTCATATGTATTTATATTAAAAGTTTAAAGAGAAATAGTATAAATCAAAATTTTAAGTTACATGCCATCAGTTCAGCTTGGTTATTACTAACTGCACGGATCAAAAACATTTGCATTTTTGATCTGTTGTTCAGTGACCTTTTACAGTTGTCCAAACACAGACCTTGGGGTTATTTGGATTATATCCATCCATTTTAGCCCAGCATCTTCTGCTTCTCTCAATTTTGTCAAGCCCAGACAATGTATTTTTAGAATTCATCAGTGATACACAAGTATGCAAGTTTACTCATTAATTCATGTATTAATTAATTCAATGTCTATGGCTGCTCACTCGAAAAGTGTTGCATTATGAAAGCAACAATAAAAAATAAAATATGCATTACAATGGAAACAAAACACAAGTCATATATTTACAGAGGACTCATATGTTATCCTGACCGAGTGTCTGGAGGAAGTTCTTCAAGTCGTTCTAAAAGTTTGTCATACCAACTTTGGGGGTGATGCTTTCTTACTGACAGAGTTTCCTCTTTTTTCTTTGATTTGGAAATCTTCCAATCATAGTACTTTTAGTAACTGTATCAGAATCCCTAATTAGAAGGTTTCTAATCCTTTTTCTCAAGGTCCACCTTCCGCAGCCACTGTAAGAAAAATCTTGTGGCCCAGAAAATGAAAAGAACCTTTGAAAATCTTAAAGGCAAGGAATAGATGGACAGATCTTTTTTCCTATTTTACTAGGATGCTCAAAGGACAAACAAGTTCCCTGGAATTCCAATGCAAAAAAGAATGCAGTGAATTTTTATTGGATTGTCTTATTTGTCTGTAATTGTGCCTGAAGTTTATAGGCAAGTGAAAATGAATATGCTGATGAACTATCACATACTGTAAGGTAATTGGTACACATTTCTGTCTAGGAACAGATGGCAACATTTGCCCATTTACTGAAATTTTGAATAGTTGTACTTTAAGAAAACTATACCATATGTATTTTTCTCATGATCAATATTTTTATATATCAGACTGGCTTATAGCAGATTTGATTCTTCAAATCTTTAGGGAAGAAAACTATTTTTTCTTTCAGCTAATTGGGATAGCTAATGTTTAAGCAGGCAATCCTTTCATACTTTCTATGGCAGTGTCATTTACTTATTTCTTCTTTCTCAGATGGAACCCAATGTATAACACAGTGTTTCTTGAGTGCTTTGCATTTGATGGAACTTAAGTGCACTTCAATTAAATTGCAGCTCATGAATGCAGCACCAGCATTAACAATTTGAAATAAAGCAAAGACTGATAATCAAGATTATCAGTCATTATTAATCATGAATTGCCATAAATCTAAGTGAAATAAAAATAATTTCATCATCTAAAATGGTTGTTTTCTTTTTGGTCAAAAATCTTATTCTCTAAAAGCAGATATGCATGTTTTAACTGCAACAGTAAAAGTACTATTTATATTTTATAAATAATATTGTGCATAAAGCTTTAAAAAAGTTTAGCTCCTTCATTAATGAAGCATGAATCGTTATTTATAAAATCTTTAAAAAGTACTATTGCATAGGTTACAAAACAAAACTTTACATAAGAGATAATACTTGTTAGGATTTAAATCGTATTAATAACAGAATAAGTGTTCAACTGTATTTTATTGAAAGACAATCATTCTGTTGTTGCTTTCAGTTGTATTGCTATTAATTGCATTATGGAAAAGAATAAGTGTCCATTTTTACTCAAGTTCCTACTTAGATGACCAAAGTTAGAAGTTTAATTAGTGTTTTATAAGAACAACATAGTGGTGCTTAAAAGTTTGTGACTCTTTTTGCATTTTAAATATTTCTGCATAAATATGATCTAAAATGTGATCCATTCTCTGCTCAAGTGCTAGAATTAGAAGTGATAAGGAATATTTTAGAGTTAATTTGAAATGAACAGAGAGGTAATGGAAGGGTCTTCTTTTGAGTGGATACCTGCTCACTTAATGCTAGGTGTAGTTTTTTTATTTATAAATTAAAAGTAGTTGAGATCAATCTAAGAATGCATCAATCACATTTACTGCATAAGGAAAAAGTTTATATTTCTCACATTGGTTACTAAATAAAGTGTACAATGGATTTCCCAGATGGATATTTCACCCTTTCAATGCCTTTTCATAAGTAACAAAAAAATCCTATACATACTCTTTTATCACAAGAGCTATGCCTTCCCATGGCTTCATAGGATCTGATGAAAGAGTTCAAAAGCAGTTCTTTGGGATTCTCCTTTTTTCTGTGCTACTTGTCTGCTAAATAAAACAGTTCCTTAGCAGTTTCATGTGTATTAAACAACACTGAATAAAAAAAGAAATAATGAGGCATCATGTCAATGCAGAATTATCCAACGTCAAACTGTTTCCAAGTACTGCCAATGTAAAATAAGAAATTCTACCTCTGTCCTATGAGGTATTGGACTGGGAGACAGGTGACCCTGGTTGTACAGTAACAAAGTTGAAGGAGGTAAATTTTTAAAGGACCTCAGTTGCATTACATTCATCTTACAGATAATCCTCAGCCTATGACCACAAATGAGCCCAATATTTCAATTGCTAAGCAAGACAGTTATTGAGCGAGCTGTGCTCCATTTTATAACCTTTTTTGCTGCATGTTAAATAAATCTGACTTCCTGCTGTTGACTTTACTTGTCAGAAGTCAGTTGGGAAGGTTAGACATGGAGATTGCATGACCCCAGTATAGTACAACTGTCATAAATACAGGCCAATTGCCAAGCACACAAGTTTTGCTCGTGTAACCATGGGGATATTTTAAGCATGACAATGGGTCACAGGTAACTTTTTCAGTGGAGTTGCAACTTTTTATGGTCACTAAATGAACGGTTGTAAGTTGAGGACTATGTGTATTTTTAGTTGCTTTTTTTGGATACAATTATTATAGACATATATTATAGTCATATAAACCTTACAAGGAAATAAACATCTTTATCTCAATCTTTCCATTCAGTATCTTCCTCCAAAGGCAAGCAGGCTATTTTCCAGCCTCTATACTAAAAGCATGTGTGTGCATGTAGTTGTTGACTTATGATTGGTTGTTTCAATAGCCACCATCTGAAGTACTGAAGGAGTCCCCAAAGGCAACTTACGCCCTGGTTTCAAACTTCTGATGTCACCCCTCTGAATCACATGACATTTCGGGCACTCGGCAACCGGCCCACATTCACACTCCTTTGTAGCATCCCCTGGTCACATTTGCTTCCAGTTTTCACTCCATAAAACTCAAAAACACTCCATAGCAAATAATGGGTTTGCTTAACAACCATGGCATTTGCTTAACAACTGTGGATTGACTACACGGTGGTTCACGTATTGATCACCACAGAAAAAAACTGTGTAAAATTGGTTTATTGGATTGGTTACATGATGAGCTGCTTTATAACCTGCAATAGGTAGACTTCGTTATAATCCGAAGTAGGATTACTTGACATATCTCCTAGGTTAGAAATATTTCAAGAAAAATCAGGAAATTCATGTAAAATAAGAACAATATAGATGAGACAAAGTTAGCAGTTTCTCTGCATTGCTCTTGCATGCACGGCTTAGATGTTCTCAATCTCATATTCTTATCTAAGGTAAAGATCACTCTATGACACTTTCATTTTTTAAAAATTTTTATTCACACATGCAAGTTAGAAAAATCTAATTTAGAGATTTAGAACTGTTCTATAAAGGAACAACTTCCAGATGATTAATTGGGTAGATAAAATGATTTATCAGCAGTTTTTTTTTAATTCAGACATTGCATTAAGAATGGTAAATATATTGTGGGCCAGAAAAAAAAAAGTGAGCCTTATACTTGTATTTATAAGTATTCTCTTTTTTTCTCAAATTCACCAGTCAAGTAAATGAACACATGAATTGAAGAAAATTATGGTAATTATATCTTAATCTGCATACTTTGCAGTCTAAAGTTTTCTTGGAATGTCATGCTTTGTTTCTTAAAAAAGCCTCCATTTAATTTCATAGAATCATTAGTCAGATTTCATGCAACCTGCGGAGACAAAGTTAACATGGAATCTCCTTTGTGGTTTCTATTATAGCTATCACAAAATAACTCCAAACAGACCATCTTTCGAAAAGACTATTTCTGCATTTTTCTCCAAGCTAAACATTCTTCTGTGTATGTTAGCATCAATGTGTGAAGTTAGACATTTTATAGAACGCCTAGGAAATCTATAGAATGCCAAAACTGGGATGTTGAAGTATGAAATTTATTTTATTTATTTTTTTTTTTATTTTATTTATTTGATTTGCCAATTGTTTACAAGATAATAAGTATAAGTGTATACATAGTTGTGAATACATGAAATGGGTACATATAAGAAAAATAAAAGAAGAATAAGAGAAACAATAGGACAGGGACGGTAGGCACGTTGGTGCGCTTATGCACGCCCCCTACAGACCTCTTAGGAAAGGGGTGAGGTCAATAGTAGACAGTCTAAAGTTAAAGTTTTTGGGGTTTGGGGAAGAAACTACAGAGTCGGGTAGAGTATTCCAGACATTGACCACTCTATTGCTGAAGTCGTATTTCCTGCAATCGAGTTTGGTGCGGTTAACTTTGAGTTTGTATCTATTGTGTGCTCTTGTGTTGTTATGGTTGAAGCTGAAGTATTCATTGACAGGTAGGACATTGCAATGTATGATTTTATATACCATGCTTAAATCAGACCGAAGACGGCGTAATTCAAGGTTTTCTAGTTCTAGAATTTCAAGTCTGGTGGCATAAGGTATTCTACAACGAGTAGAGGAGTGGAGAACTCTTCTTGTGAAATATTTCTGGACTTTCTCAATTGTGCTAATATCAGATACGTAATGTGGGTTCCAGACTGATGAACTGTATTCGAGTATTGGTCTAGCAAATGTTTTGTATGCTCTGGTTAGTAGTGTGATATTACCAGAGAAAAAGCTATGTAGGATTAGGTTAACAACTCTTAATGCCTTTTTGGCTATGTAGTTGAAGTGGGCTCCAGCACTTAGATCATTAGAGGTGAGTATTCCAAGGTCCTTTACAGAGCTTGGGTCATCAACAAGATCTTGACTATTCAGCTTGTATTTTATTTTCTGATTTTTTTTGCCAATATGTAAGACAGAGCATTTATTTGTTGAGATTTGAAGTTGCCATTTGTTTGACCATTCTGATACATAGTCAAGATCTTTTTGTAGGGTAGCAGTGTTGTCTGTGGTATTGAACAGCTTTACATCATCAGCGAAAAGAACGCAATTGCTCTTAATATGATCACAGAGGTCATTTATGTAGAGTATGAAGAGAGTTGGTCCTAGAACACTGCCTTGGGGGACACCACTATTGACAGGTACAGAATTTGATAGGACGCTCCCAATTTTGACCATTTGTTGTCTGTTTGCTGCTCTATCCAGTTATTCAGTTGTCCAGAGATACCATAGGATTTTATTTTTAGGAGTAGTTTGTCGTGTACCACTGAATCAAAGGCTTTACAGAAGTCTATGTAGATTGCGTCTATTGCTTTGCCCTGGTCGAGTTGTGTCGTCCATATGTTTTTGCAGTGTAAGAGTTGCAGATTACAGGATAGTTTTTTTTCTGAAACCAAATTGTTTATTGGAGAGTAGGTTGTTTGTCTCTAAGTGGAGGATGATGGATTGGTTAATAATTGATTCCATGACTTTACAGGTGACGCAGCATAAGGAGATTGGTCTGTAATTTTCAACTAGGCTTGGGTCTCCCTTTTTGAAGATGGGGATGACTGTGGCTTGTGACCATAGGTTAGGCAAGGAGCTGGTCCTGAAAGATTTTTCAAAGATTATGTTTAGAGGTTTGGCTATGGCAGTGGATAGCTTTTTTAAGAAGTAGGCACATATTCCATCAGGTCCAATAGATAGAGATGGTTTTAGATTGCGTAGTGCTTTTTCAACATTGTCTTCTGTAAAATCGATATGTATTAGATCATTGTTGTTATCTGTGGTACGTCTAGGAAATACTGGGCATGATCCATTGCTGTTTACAAATACTGAGCTGAAGAATGTGTTAAAGATGTTGGCTTTAGTGGTGTCGTCGTTGCAGTCTTTACCATCAGGTCCTATCAAGGGTGGGATAGACCTTGAGTCTTTTAGTTTGTTGTTTATAAAATTGTAAAAAGCACGGGTGGAATTGGTGCTTAGAAGGTTTTCCTCTTGTTTAATGTAATAATTGATGCATTCGGTCTTTATCTGGTGGCATAAATTTTTGTATCGGCTTTTGAAATTGGCAACGTGACCAGATTTGTTTTTCCGCCAGAGTGATCTCTTAATGCTTAATATTTCTCACATTTCCTAAGCATTCTATGCAATGCCAAAAGGCAAACATGCAAAGTATAAAATACTCCTACTAAAATGCTATTTTAGCCTTTCTGGTTGCAACAAGTAAGTCAATACTGGTCTTTTTCTCCTGTTTTCCCCCCAGTAAGTCAGTCATGTACTTCATTTTGCATTTCTTTGTTCATTTTCATATAAATCATTTCAATAAACAGCCCTAGCCCTAGCCCTAACCCTAACTCTTTTCATGACTCTCTTTTCATACTTTGCATAAATACCTGTAATTCTACATAATGCCTAGGTTATTAAATATGCATAGTATATTAAAATAACACAGACACTTCATTCTTTGCCTAAAAACCTCACATAGATTTCCTAGGCATTCTATAAAATGCCAGCTTTTCACACATTGCTGGTAACATATATATACTACTAAATTTAACAGCCTCTTTAATAAATTACTGACAAGTCATTTTTTGCTCTATATTGTAAGTCAATGTAGTAATACTTTTTATTATTATTATAAACGTATTCTAGTCAGCTCAGAGATGTTTGAATGCTGATACAAGATTCATAATGGCTGTCAAAACCTGCAATTTTTCCCTTTTATTTTATGAGGTCAGGCAATATTACATGCACTGATATATTCTTTTTTCCCAACTGAAAACCTTCTCGTTTGAGCACGACAGGTTGAGAGTCATGATTTTGCAGCCTAGTATGTGAGCCACAGTACAATAGGGCAGGTGGCTAACCTCACATTCTCTTTTTGCTTTTGTCCAATGGCAACAGTAAATTAAACTGTCAAAAATGGAATTGTCCTGTCATCAACAAAGCTGTAGCTTCACAAGAATTGCAACATCTGATTTCTGATTCTGCATTTCCCTGCACCTGTAATTTCATCAGGAACTTTCACTGGACCATGGTACAAAGCTGTCTAAGGTCCACCAGCACTGTGAGTTCCTCCGCAGGCTGACATGGCATTTGAAAGAAATAAAAGAACAATACCAGCAATTTCTTAATTGTAAAAAAAGATATTCTGTCTAATCAAAAAGGTAGAAATGTAACACAAATGTATGTGTCATGGAACCCAACAAATACAGATTAGTTTTCCAAATTATGATGTTCTAAAAGCTTTTATAGTATGTTCCAATCACATACACAGAATAGTAATAGTTTTGTTATTATCATAAACGATTATTCAGAACTTCGGTAGAAGTAGGGAAGATGTCATCCTGCATCTAAAAATAAGTATAATTTAGCTGATGCTCTTAGTTTTAATAATTTGTAAATCTAAACTCAATTAAATCCAAGGAGCACGCATCCTGAATTTTATAAAAGAAACCCACTGAACTTCTCTAGTAAAATAATACTTGAAATAACTTTTCATCACATTTTTAAACTTTAAAATTTGAATCCCGTTTCTTTTTGAATTTTCTTAAAAATATATATCCTAAACAAATTGAAATTGTATTTTAAAATATATCTAACCAGAATAGCCTAGACAAATTAAAAAATCCATAACATTCATTTAATGAAAAATATTAGAAAGTTTTATCTTATAAAGACAGTACAGTCAACAAGTTTTTGCCATTTGTCAATTATAAATAGAATTTGTTAATTAGAAGAAGCAAATATTTTAAATTATCCATATAAACTTCAAGGCTTATCAATCATATAACCGAGGGCTGAAAGTTAAATTGAGATGAGATATCATTTCACGGAGCTTAATACAGTAGAAGTGACTCAATACCCTCTTATTAATTCCCATTTAATGCTGCTTTAAATTGCTGCCCTTATTATCCTAAAGTATAGGAAGGATTCTGTGTAATTAGTCTGTATTAAACCCTTTTTATTTATAAGAAGTCAAACAAACAAGCCAACTTTAATTACTTGGGTTTCATTATATTGATCTGAGCATCAAGTTTTAATATGGCTTAATTTCAAAAATTTCCATAGAACTAGTATTTAAATTTGTTCTAGCCATAGTGATTTTTGCAGGCATAAATGACTTTTCAAAGTATGTAAATTATTGCCTAGTGCTTGGGAGCATGAGGCTTTCCATGCTCACAGCATGTTTACGTAGACCTCAGGGGCCTTGCTGCTTCATGCGCTGCTCTCTAATATGGCAGGAAAAGCCACCAATTACCAGAAGAGACAAAAGTCAACTAAGACAGGGAATCTTCTCCCTCCCAAACCTTGTTCTCTCCCACTTCAGTACATGGTGTTAACGACATACAAATTTTGAGGTCATTAAGTATAAACAGGAATTGAAAGCAAGACAGGCGCTCTTTCAAGAGATGCCGATGTCAGCATTTCAAGTACTCTCCTAATCCCACAATGCAAGTTTCAGCATTATTGTCTCAATTTAACTTGCGTTAGTACCTAGCACCTTGATTACACTGCTGGGGTGGTAATCTTCGCCTGCATATGCCATCATTACTTATGTCAAGCCTCTTGAGTTGTTATGAATACTGTGTTGTTTTACGAGAGAGGAAATTAGTGCCAGTCCCCTAGAGTTTTGGGTGCTTAACACTGAAGCACTACGCAGCCTTCTCAAATCCCACAACAAATCCTTGTTTAGTGCCACATGTAGATAAGCACTTTGCAACAACATTCTAGAATAAATAACTCCTAGCCTCTTTATTTGTAAATGTCAAAAAGAAACCAAACATTCATGATGTTTCTCTTCACACAAAGAATTGCAA
>NC_142012.1:105529260-105539260 GCF_049901735.1 Notechis scutatus
GGCACCCTTAAGGAAACAAATTTGTGAGCAAGTCAAACACTGCTTAAACTGGTAAGTGCTTTAAACTTATCTGGATCAATGGGAGACTTCTATCGAAAAATACCCAAGTTTTTCCAACAATTCAATGGAGTGTTAGCAAAGGCTACATCACTTTCTGGGCAAAAAGAAGGACAAGGTTTTGAGAAATGAGCTTGTAGAGAACAGAACACATCAAATTTTTTAGAATTTACGCAAATACTTTTGCTTTTAACTATGGATTTGTGGACAGTGGTATGTAAAGGCAGATTGCTTGTGGCTAACAACAAATCTGAGCAAAAATTTCCAGATGTTTTCAGATTTTGGACTGGTTAGAATGCTTGGAATTTTGAAACATGTTGGAGAAAATCTTGCTGTTGTGGTGTTCACAGTCACAAAATGGCTGTGATGGATAAAATAACTAGTTACAGAGCATTCGGGTTTACTTTATTGATTTACAAGACCACATGAAAAATAAAACAATATAATATCCAATATAAATAAACAGCAACACAAATGTGTGATATATTTCTAAGGCCACTTTGTTATATTCCTGAAAATTTCTGCAAATAAGAAGCAAATAAGCAGATAATTTTTACAAAATCACTAAATAGTGGTTATAAACCACTATTTATAATCCCACATATAATGTTATGAGGGAAATAGGAGGAATAGGAGTATTAGCTATGTTTGCCACTTGAATTATTTATAAGAATAACAAAGGCAAGATATAAATAAATTAAAATAAATACATAACCAGGCATGTGGAAATATAAACACTGTATACCAAATTGTCAGACTTCACAACAGGTCCAAATGTGAAGATCCAATGAAACTGATTTATTGCTAAAAACCTTTACACAAGAATCTTCTGAACTAACAGTCAACAACTGCTTGGAGTTAGATAAGGGTCCACGGAATTCAAGGGGCGGGGGGGGGGGTTGAGTTGCTTGTGCCCATATAAGGATTCTAAGCTGATCTCTCTTTTAACTCTGCCCACGTTCCTAAACTCCTTCTCCAACATAACTTCAGCAAAGGGGACAACTGATTAACCCTAACCTCCTCAACATTGAAGGTAAGGCATAACATCTTACAAATGTAGCTACTTTCTTTTAAGTAGCAGAAGAAATGCTGTAAAGATACTTGGGGGGTCTTGAAAGGCTATGGAAGAGATCCTTCAGGCAATACAGAAAGATGTTTAGATCTATCACTCTGAATATCCAGATCAAGGACCTCTGTTTAACTTCTTTCATAGCTCTTTTGAGACTGAATTACATTCAAAATGGAAAATAAAAGCCACAAAAGGAAAGCTTTTTTGGCAATAGTTTTATAAGCAGAAATAAGCTTATTATCAAACCTTGGGTGAGCCAGCAACTCACCCCAAAAGGATTGTCTCAGCCAATATTTCAGATGGCAAATTCTCACTTGGGGGTAATACAGAAGAACATGGTAATTGTATCTGAAGGAGGGCATTTGTATGGAGTGAAGGACTTGCAATAAATTCTAATAAACTTAGACTCAATAAGCAAGTCAGGATGATCAAAAGCTAAGCACAAGCTAAGCACAATAATGAAAGACTCAAATTTTTTGCAACAAATATTTAATTTGCATCAGAAACTTAAATGTTCCTGTTGCAGCTGGCAAATCTAATAATTGCTTTTGCAGACATTTGAGTCTGTACTGTGACCTCACAGATGTGATATATCCAGAAATGAAATACTTAAGCAATTGAACATCTTTATCTGCTCAGTTTGAAAACCATTAATTCCACACTTATACTGGCAGTGATTTATTTACATCCCTTTGTCCTGGCAGTATTTGGCTAATACCTGAACAATAAAAGCTGAATTGATTATGCAAAGAATTGCTGTGCTGCCAGTGCAAACAAACATAGAAAATTAAGTGTGGTTTAGTGAAGAGATTTGGATTTATGTTTATAGAAAGCCCAAATATTAAGATAGAAGTTAATTATGAGTGGAGCAAAGGCACAACCTTGTGTTAAGTTTGGAGAATAAGGAGACCAGACATCTGACCAGTGACTTCAACTCTTTAATAATAACCGGAATAAGAATAGAACAGAGCGACTCTATGGGCAGCAGTAACCCTTTTATAGGGTTGGCTGCTGCCTTATTAACCAATAGACTTTGTGATAAATTCAAATAATGACCAATAAGATGAGGCCTTATCCTGACCAATCCTCGTTCGTTGTTTGAGGACCAATCAGGTGTGCAGGCCTTCAAACCCTACTTTGCATTTTATATTAGATACTTTATTGATTCATAACACCTTGCCTAGCACATTTTTGCCTGGGGTTGGGTTCAAAAGATACCACTGGTCATATCTGAGTAAAAAAAACAACAACCTCTCATGCAACATCCTGGTGACAAGGGTTGGAATAAATGGAAGCAGCATTGCCATGTTTTGGGGCATGTATGTGACATTATGATGCCCGTCAAAAAGGGCAGGGTTTTGCTTGTGTCACTCAGATCCCCTTTGCCCCTCCCTATGTGGGCACTACTGAGTATTTCTTTAAATTAATCAGATGTGATTGCATTCCTTGGTCCAAGCACTTCTCTGGGGACAGAGCTATTAGCTGAATGTGAAAGAACAGCAAAATCTCTCTGTTGGGCTCCTCATAGCAATCTTTGCTAGTCTTCCTGGTGTCACATCAATTTGTTCTTCCTCAAAAGAGCTTTGTGTTCTGCTTCCACAGTGTGTGAGGGGTCTTATAAAATGGTCTTTGACTATTCTGAGTGCCTCCAGTGGGGTTAGTTTTAAATGAGATTAATCCTTTCTCAAACCAGGTTTTTAAAAGCTTGTGGGTGAGAATCCATCCTACAAAGGTGGACCTATGTTTAGTCTTGCATGTCCTTCAACAAGAGGTGTTAAACACTTCGTGCTTTTGAATCCTCCCTTGTTAGTTCAGCGGACTCTTTAGGAGAAATGAGAAGCTAGGAGACCACTGTAACACTCATCTTGGTCAACTTA
The DNA here is from genome assembly GCF_049901735.1 of Notechis scutatus. Lineage (NCBI taxonomy): Eukaryota > Metazoa > Chordata > Lepidosauria > Squamata > Elapidae > Notechis > Notechis scutatus. The sequence goes on from NC_142012.1 coordinate 105,532,264, forward strand.
ATTTGGGATTGCTGGGCCAGAATTGACCCAACCAAACTATTTAACCCTGGGGAAAATGTTAAAATCAAGTACTTTGATTTTGTTTTTGAACTACTTTTAAGTATTAGTTCTCTGTCACATTGCTAGCCATCTGGAATAGCAGCCCTTTCTCACTCTATTGATATTCCAATGTCTCTGAAAACCTGTTTGTCCTTCCAGGACTTGACATAGAATTCTGAGCCTGTATAAATTTTTTGAAGGAGGTCTGTGATCTGTTTCTTATAATTTTTGTGTTTCTTCCCTTTAACATGTAAGTCATCCAGGCTCATTTGAAGTCAGTTAGACTCTAAATTCTCTCTCTCTCTCTCTTTCTATCTATCTATCTATCTATCTATCTATCTATCTATCTATCTATCTATCTATCTATCTATCTATGAAACAAAGAAAGAAGGAAGGAAAGAAAGAAAGAAAAGAAAAGAAAAGAAAAAAGAAAAGAAAGACCACCTCAAGTTTAAGGTAATAAAACTGGAATATTTTCTTACCTTTTGCAATGGAGGTGTTGTCTTCTAAATTTCCTGTTTGGGCCAGTAAAATGGGTGGGTGGGGCACACTGGCCATTTCCCTGGTTCTCTTGACCTGGGTCCCAGAGGGAATGCAGTTTGGAGAAAAGCAACAGGCATTTAAGGAATACATGAACCAGACCACAGAATCATAAAACTACACAGAAAACCACTATGAAGGCTCTCTGATATTTTGGACTCCGTGCCGATACTTCTTTTGTTGCTGAAACGGTTGGGGATTTGTGAATATATATACTTGGCTCGCTATGACTTGTTTGGTTGCTTTTGGTGGAGTCCAATTTGAAACCGCAAAGAACAGCTCCAGCTGCTTGTTGAGATTTGGATGTTTCACTGCACTCTATCCTCTTTACTTTTGTTGACTTAGAGAGCATCTACAAATACTGAGACTGTCTGCTGGTTGGATTTGAGAACCTTGTTGTCTGTGTGAATTCTGTTGATGCTCATCTATGCTACACATGACACATTTTGCTTACTTACTTGTTTGCTGCAGCATTTAATTTTTTTTTAGCTCTGTGTTAAAAACTAACCACTATTGACCTCACCCCATTCCTAAGAGATCTGTAAGGAGCATGCATAAGTACACCATCATGCCTCCTGTCCCTGTCCTATTGTCTCCATTTATTCATACCTATTTCCTGTATTCTTACTCATGTTTATACTTATACCTATTATCTTGTAAGCGATTGGCAAATCAAATAAATAAATAAAAACTTGCCTTGTTTTGCAATACTTGTGAATACTCGTTGTTGCTGTTCTGAATGTTTAAGGATGTGCAGCCAGGCAGCCAGGAATTTAAGTTTGTCCTGGTATGTTTTGTGTGTGTGTGTGTTTGTGTGTCTATAGGTGTGCCAATTAGGAAGGAAAAGGAGTTGAAGTTAGTGACCATTTGAAGTTACAACAGCACTGGGAAAAAAATGACTTATAACAATTTTTACCACTTATAACCGTTGGAACATCCCCAGGGTCACATGATCAGAATTCAGATACTTGGCAAATGACTCTTATTTATGATGGTTTGCAGTGTCCCAGGGACATGTCATGTGATCACCGCTTGCAAACCTCTGACAAGCAAAGTGTCAGCTTTGGAAGCCATATTGAGACCAGATGCTCCCACACTGCTGTCGTATTTTGTAATAATACTCCTAACACATGAGTTCTCTGCACACAAACTGCTTTATTTTTCTTAACTCCTCCCTTCCGGTTCCTTCAAACTGTGTCACCTCAAAATATGTCCCTCACTACTCTCTGTCTAACATTGGTTCCTCTTCACAGTTAAACATCAACAGGTTCCATTTACCCTACACCACATCTCCCTTTTCTAGAGAACAAAGGGTAGACTACCTTTGTCTCACCAGACCTTAGAGGATTATTCTGCCTCTTTTGTTGAAGGTCTGTTCCTATCTAAATCCTGTAGGGAAGAAAATGTTATCATATAACTATTTACTAATCCAATACATCTAACTGTGTTTAAACTATTCTGCACCTCAGATTTCTTGCTGAACTACAGATCAACATTAACTCTTTTTCACTTTCTCAGTTCACAGATTCAGTCTCTCTGGTTTAACTATAGCTCTCCCAGACCTTGTCCTTGGGGTAGCTGTCACACTAGGAAAGTTTTAAAGTATTTTCCCAGGTGATGTAGAAACTTGTTCACTGTTTGTCTCTGGCAACTCCTGCTACTCCACCGTTCCTCCTTCATTTGCATGTGTGTGTAAGGGTATCAAGTGCTGACGATTGTGTCTCACCACACCTTTAGGTACATCCACCAGATATGACCTTGGACTCATGTAATTCTGCAGCACAGTCCCAGATTCTTTTGTATCAGTGACCCATACATGCTCTCCCGGTACCAAATCACTAAGAGGTTTTGCACGATGTTGAAGTATTCAGTATTCAATTTCCTCTTCTCTCTCTCTTTACAAGCAAAATGGTCAACATCTGGCAATGCTGGGTCTAGCTGAGAGGGAAGCGTTGGCACAGTGGTACGAAGACGTTGCCCCATAAGCAGCTGAGCCGGACTGAACCCACTCTGGAGAGGGGTAGCTCTGTAGGCAAGCAGGACCAGATAAGGGTTGCTAGCCTTTTTCAAGAGACTTTTCACTGTCTGAACTGCACGTTCAGCTTCTCCATTACTTTGTGGAAACATTGGACTGCTGGTAACGTGTTTGAACCCATATGTGGATGCAAACTGAGAGAAATCTTGGGCAGAAAACTGTGGTCCATTGTCTGACATCAACTCCTCTGGAATCCCATGCCGGGCAAAGATTGACTTCAGATGGACAATGACATCAGTTGACTTAGTGTTCGATAGCAGTGCAATCTCGACATACATGAAGAAATAGTCTATCACAACTAAGTATGTTTTCCTTCCAAGTACAAACATGTCAGTCCCTAACTTTTGCCATGGTCTTTCCGGGCACTCAGATGTCATGAGTGGCTCTTTAGGATCCTGATGCTCTTGAATACATGTCCTGCATTTGAGCACCATTTCACTGACCTGCTGACTGAGTCCTGGCCACCACACAGACTGACGAGCACGTTCTTTGCATTTCACCACCCCTTGGTGTCCTTCATGCAGCCTCTCCAACACCTCATTCCTCAGAGTGGATGGGATCACAAGCCTAGTGTCTTTCAGTAGTAATCCATCTTGTACAGTGAGTGTAGCTCATTCTGGCCAGTATCCTCTCAGTGCAGGTTCCTGTTTTCCATGCACTGGCCATCCATCTGCACACAATTTCATGACTCGAGAGCAAATACTATCAGCTTGCAACTGCTCTTTTATGATTTCCATATATGTGTGGCTAACAGGCAAGGTGTCTACTACACAGTCCACATATATGTTAGTGCTTTCCATCAGCTCCAGTTCTGCTTTGGACATGTGAGAGTCCATAGGCGAACATGACAATGTGTCTGCTGTCCAAAGTGACTTTCTGGGCACATGCACAATGTAGTAAGAGTAACGCATGAGCCTCATCCTGAATCTCTGAATTCTCAAGGGTAGAAGATCTAGTGCTTGGTCTCCAAACAAACTGACAAGTGGTTTGTGGTCAGTCTCCAGGCAGAAATGCTTTCCTAGGAGGAAATCCCAAAATATTTCACATGCCCAGGTTAGAGCCAGGCCTTCTTTTTCCACCTGTGCATAGCGTTGTTTAGTTGGAATGTGACGCGTAAGCCACAGGCTTCCATTTATCTCCCCACTCTTGAAGAAGAATGGCGCCCAAGCCATATGACGATGCATCCGCTGACACTTTCATCACTTTGTTCGGATCATACATGGCCAGCACTGGAAGTGAAGACAAAGCAGCTTTCAATGTCTTAAATGCCCTGACCTGTTCCACATCCCAAACCCAACAGTTTTTCTTAGAAAGGAGATCACGAAGTGGCTTGTCTTCTGCCAACTGAGGGATGAACTTTCCCATCTGGTTTACCATGCCAAGAAAACTCCTCAGTTCATTCACACTAGAGGGCTCCTTAATAGCTCTGATAGCCTCTGTTTTCCTTGGGTCAGGTCGTATCTCTGCATCAGAGATTATGTGACTCAGAAAGACCACCTCACTCCTGGAGAGTTCACACTTATCTACGTTCAGAGTGATTTCTGCCTTTTCCAGTTTTTTAGCACTGCATGGAGTCGATTGTCATGTTCTTCTTGGTCCCGTCCCCACACCAGTAGATCATCAATATGGCAAACTATACCTTCCAGCCCCTGTGTAACTTCTGCCATCATACATTGGAAATGTTCGGGTGCTGAGGCAATGCCAAATGGAAGATGGTTAAAGTGGAACCGCCCAAAGGGTGTAATGAATGTGGTATACTTTGCTGAATCCTCGGTGAGAGGTATCTGCCAAAACCCCATGTTGGTGTCTAATTTACTGACTCTGTTCTACTGATGGTAAAATGAATTTTTCATGACACACATACTTGTTCAAGCCAGTCAGATCCACATACAAATGCACCTTTTTGCTGTCCTTCTTGGGCACCACTACCATGCCTGTGCACCAGTCCGTAGGCTCTTCCACATGAGTGATTAGTTTTCCATGTGTTGAAGCTCATCTTTGGCTTTCCCCATCAATGGTAGGGGAATTCTCCTTGGGGTTTTCAAAGAGAAAGGCACAGCATCGGGTTTGAGCTTAATACAATAAAGTTGTCAAACCTCCCCATGGCTGCTGCATAACTTAGGGTAGCTTGACTTCAGGTTTTCCATGTCAATAGTGTCCACACGAACCAACAGACCAAGAGCTACAATAGCTGGCAGTCCCAGCAAAGGCATACTCAGGTTTTTGACCACATACACCTTCTCTGTAATTTGTTTTGCTCCTTTCTTTAGCTCTAGTTTGGCAAACCCCATCACTTCCAGTGGAATTCTCACTGCTTTTTGCAGCACCGGCACCTGTGTGTTGTGAAAAATGTTGGCGAAATTCTTCTGTGAAACAACAGTGTCATCTGCTCCGGTATCCAACTTGAACGTGATGTTTTTATCCATCATTCTGATTTCCACAGTCCATGGATCAACATGTGATGTCACAGAGCCAAGAAAGAAGCTTCTCTCCTCTTCCTCAATGCCATGCACAGCCTTGCTTGCGAAACATACACGTTGATAGTGACCCTTTTCTCCACATGTATGGCATTTAGCATCCTTAGCAGGACATTCCTGTCTGGGCTGAAGCATGCCACCGCATTTGTGACACTGGGCGTCTTTAGTGTTTTTGTTCTGCCTGCTTTGAGGCTTTGCTCCATCATTCTTTGATCTGCTGAATTTTTGCTTTTCTTTCTGATGCCTGCCTTTAAACAGTCTGTCCAAAGAGTTCATTTCCTTTAGGTTTACAGCACTAGCATCACTTCTCAATGTGGTTTGCTGTTTTTTAATCTCCTCTGATTGTCATATTAATAGCTTTATCCAGGTCTAGGTCTTTTTCCATTTGCATGCATTCTGATAGCCGTGTATCGACCAGGCCTACTACAATCCTGTCTCTGATGAGTTCGTCATGTAATGCTCCATAGTTATAGTGTTCTGCTAATGCATACAGCTCTGTAACAAATGCGTCTCATTTGCTTCTTGTTTGCACATATTAAATCTTGCACGCTCATACACAATGTTCTTTTTTATTACAAAGAATGACTGAAAGCCGTCTCTTACTTTAGTATACTGACACTGATCAGCTTCACTGAGTTTCAGGCCACACAGAACATCATCTGCTTCATCTCTCATACAGTAAATCAAAGTGTTCACCTGATTTTCTTCTGAGCTTATTGAGAGATTGCTTGCTTGCTTGCCTAAATCTCTCGAATCACCGTATCCATTCTGTCCACTCATTTGGTTTGGAAAAATCAAAGGGCTCCAGTGGTTGGATGTTAAAAGTAGCGCTGGGTGTGCTAGCCATTCTGTTAACTCCTTCCTCATTCTGCTCATCCCCACTGCCGCTCATTTTCCTCTTTTGGGTAGACCTCGTTGTTCAATTACCGTGTTACAGAACTTCTGACACCATGTCGTATTTTGTAATAATACTCTTAACACGTGAGTTCTCTGCCCACAAACTGCTTTATTTTTCTTAACTCCTCCCTTCTGGTTCCTTCATACTGTGTCACCTCAAAATATGTCCTTCACTACTCTCTGTCTAACATTGGTTCCTCTTCACAGTCAAACATCAACAGGTTCCATTTACCCTACACCACAACTGCCACATTTTGAGCCTGGGAAAATGGGAAGGGTAATTACTTGGAGTGTATGTAGTTAGCCATAATAGCATTTTTTTCTAAGTCAAGGTCATGTTATTCTGTGCATAAGTGAGAGGAAGTCTCAAGTTGGGAAGGATGGTGATTGGGGCATGTAATGTGATGGTGGGTGCAGGGGGTGGATTTGTAGTTTTTACTTATTGCAAGGAAGCCCAGAACTTTCAGATTTAGGATTTCCCAGGGGTGCCAATTTACTATCCAATTGAGACAGAACTTTTGAGAAGATGTCTGTCTTGGAGTTATTGGTTGGAGTGGAGGTTTTCTGGAATGCTGACACAAAGTCAATGGGGAAGCCAGGTTCACTGAACAACTGTGTTCCAACTTAACACATGCAGTGATTCACTTAACAAGAAAGGTCACAAAATGAAACAATCGTCTTTTATTTTAGGCTCAATTGTGGTCATAAGTCGAGGGTTAAATACAGATTTCAAGAAAAACTTCTATACTCCTGACTAGTTGCAAAATTAGGTTTAGGAGTAGACAACTTAGATCAAGAAGTTTGCTTTAAAGCATTTTTTTTTTAAAAGAAATCTGATTTGTGCTAATGGACTGAATGGAACGTTCATTTTCTACCAGGATGCCCTCCTGCCCTGGAGGATGAGGTAACTGATTTGAAATCTATTTGAAAAGTATGCTAATCCCTTTCCATTAGCATACTCCCAAGGCAAAGAAGGATTCTTGAGTTCAAAGAAGGCAGCAGCAGAAGA
>NC_142012.1:105754260-105769260 GCF_049901735.1 Notechis scutatus
GGAAAGATGGACAGACTCGAAGGGGCATTAGAATAATTGTTGAATCTCCCCTGGAAGAATACTGCATACACTTTGATTCACATATAGTTAATCCTTGATTTATGACCATATTAGAGACTGGAGTTTGTGTTGATAAGCAATACACTTTTATTACTTTTATTTAATTTTATGACTCTTTTTGCCGTGGTGGTGAAGTAAATTCAGCTTTGACTTTGCTTGTTGGAAGCTCTCTGGGAAGGTGACAAATGACAGTCAGGATGACTCCAGGATGCTGCAAACCATCATAAATACATGATGATTGCTGAGTACCTACATTTTGATCATGTGAACTGTGGGAATGCTGCAATGTTCATGAGTGTGAAGACTGATCGTAAGATGTTTTTTTCAGCACTATTGTAACTTTGATCAATGATTAAACAAATGACTAAGTTGAGAACTATCTGTATATGTTAAAATAATTTTAAGCAATACCTTCTCTTCAGTTATCCTGTGACAGTTATGATGTGGCCAGTTTAACATTATTGGCATGCATTCTAAAGGGGCCCCAAACTTCCATGAGAATTAGCAAAAGATGAAGAAGGGAACACCTTTATTCATCTAAATGCCCAGTGATAGATAGCATTTTTCCTAAATCCCAGATGGCTTTCTCTGTTAAAAAATGAGAGTTTAATATTTCAAATGCAGCTTTCTTTGCAGGTGGAGAATCAGTCCCATATATTAATTATTTTATTCCCTTATGTTTTAGACAATATTTAGATAGTCTTCTTGATGCTTACTCATCTCCTGACTTTATAATCTAGTTTTGGAATTCAACTGAACTCCAGTCAAAATGCAACTGTCTTTTCACATGCTATATAAAAGGTTTTATCAATATTTTCTTCTAATATATTTTTATTGAATTCCATGTTATCTGATTTCCTATTAAACATATTTGCTTATAATCCCTAATAGCCTTTGGATTTAATCACTGAATTTATAATAGGATACTCTGTTGTGCTGTATGTAAAGATAGCTGGAACAGCTAAGTTCAATAAATCTTAGTTTTGGCAGAAAGAATTATCTCATTCCGGTCCATTGGAATCCCATATCACTTCTGCTGTTTAGTTTAACCTAACAAATGAAACAAAATGATGTTAAGATATTTAATTTTAGTATCTGGAGCAGTAGGGTTGTACAATGAGTCAGAACACAGTTATAGCTGATTAGTAGAAGAGATCTATCATATTTTTCAGACTATAAGATGCTCCGAACTATAAACGCACCTAGCTTTTGGGGAGGAAAACAAGAAAAAAATCTGGAAAAATATGGTGATTCCTGCATGAGGCAATATAAACTGTGATTGGTTGCTGTGGGTGTAAAGGGGAAGTTGCCTTGTTCCCCATCTTTTTTTCTTCTGTGTGCCCCTATATGACCTGTGATTTATCTGATGATTTACCTGATGATGCTCCTGTTTGCCTGACTATCTAGTTTGCTGTGTATATAGTGTAAATATATTTATTTATATAAAACTACAAGTTAGTGTCAACATCTCTGACTTCATTTCTGACTTCAATTGCTGTGCAATTCCCTGACAAATGAGCACTCTTTTGAAGGATGTGTGAACATCAGAAAGTCTACCACAATGAAATAACCCATGTTGAAAGTAGGTTAGAGAACACAAAAAAGACATGCCAGTAGTTTTAACTTATGGCAGCAAAACTATACCTACCCTATTTATTTCCAGTATGTGAGGGTCATAGGAGATCAGTAAATCACATATCATATAGCATACCATCTAATTTATCCCAACCCTCTTTTGCTGGCACCAGTGAGACCAACAGGAGCTGCTGCTGGCCACAATGTCCTCACACTGGCAAAGAGACCCAACAGAGGGAAAGTGCTTTCATTCACTTCCAACAGCTCTGTGGCATGCCATCTGTGCTAGAATGTGTAGCAATTTCTATATCCAGCACAGAAAGATTATGATCCAGCAGTGGGAAGGAAGCCCTGAGATCTAGCCATTAAGCCATGCCTGAGGAACGCACACCAAATATTCACCTGTGCACTTAAGTTTTTTTGCAAGAAAGCAGATACCATTGCTTGATAAAGCAAAAGCAAGAGTTGTCATATTCTGACAAGTGAACTGGAACATGATAAAGAAATGACAAGTGCAAAGGCAGAAGGAAGGAAGGGAGGGAGGGAGGGAGGGAGGGAGGGAGGGAGGAAGGAAGGAAGGAAGGAAGGAAGGAAGGAAGGAAGGAAGGTGGGTGTCAGGTGTCAAGTGTCAACTCATAAAACATTTTGTATACACGTTTTATAGTTGTCAGAAGGAAAGAAGGAAGGAAGGAAGGAAAGAAGGAAAGAAGGAAGGAAGGAAGGAAGGAAGGAAGGAAGGAAATATATATATATACAAATTAAGTTACTGAAATAGAACTGATAAGGTTGGTCCCCATGACACTCAATCACAATAAATGCTTCAATTCTTTTAGCTTGTCTCCTGGATTTTAGCCTGCTTCCCTCAACCACTATACCAAACTTTATCTCATGTCGCAAGTAGAGTGGCCATAAACATACCATGAGAAATAAATGAAAAGAATAAAGTTCTAATCAATGATTTTTAAAGAATTAAATAGACCTGAAACTGAAATAAATTGTACCGATAAAGATTGCTGTTAGATATCCACTCATCAAGTCTATACAAACTCCCCTCACGCACCTGTACATGCACACATTTTTTTCTCTCATGTGTATGCACAGTTTCCAATTTTTTCCGGCCCTTCCCTTTCACAAAGCAAGAGAATGAAGAAGCTAAGAAGTTTCCCTAATTTATTTTATCCCACTTTATTTTTTCAGCTTTTTTTTCTGAAAATGGTGTCCTAATATACTTCTTGTGTCAAACTATAATTATTATTAAAAAAATAAACTGAGAGGCAGCAAATAATTAATACATATAGATGTCAGATTGATTTCATTTTTAATTCTAGCCATCCATTCTATTTTAAAGTATCCCTAAGATACATTTCTATAACTAATTTCAGAAAGTGAAGGGTGTGTAGTACATAAGATGGAGAGGAAGTGCACATTTTTATCTCTGAGTTTTAATGATTCTGATGGTCTGTCTGAAAGATCACTGAGAATAACAGAATAATAAAATTGGAAGGGACCTTGGAGGTCTTCTAATCCAACTCCTTACTCAGGTGGGAAAATCTATACCATTTCAAAACAAACCATTGTCCAACCTCTTCTTTAAAAACTCCAGAGTAGAACACCCACAACATCTGGAGTAAGGTGTTCCACTGATTAATTGTTCTAATTGTCATAAAATTCCTCTTTAGTTCTAGATTGGATCTCTCCTTGATTAGTTTCCATCCATTGGTTCTTGCCTTCAGATGCTTTAATGTATGGTTCTGCCTCTCCCCACCCAATGACACTTGCTCCTTTAGTCATTGGACTATGCAGTGCTTTGTATTCGTATGGACATGAACATAAAATCCGGCAGCAACTTTTTAAACCAAACACATCTTTCATTTGTTTATTGGATTTTTACCCTGCCTTTATTGCTTTATTGCTTTATAAGTAATTCAAGGCAGCAATAATTAATAATTCTAATTCACAATTTTTTTCTTTGAATCCAAGGCATAGGTAGTCCCTTTTAATCATCATGAAGGATAGGAAAATTAATAACCTTTGATATCATATAGGTTCCTTTCTTACTTATCTCCCTAGCTCTTTGTTTTTCTTTTGTTTTCAGGAAACTTTAAGTTATGCTGAGAATTGTAATACTGCAGGTGCCTCGATAAATAAATCCCTGTAATAGAAGGTGATTACGAATGATATCACCCTTCACTAGTTACTTCATGCAACTCGTACTACGTCGCTCAGAATCCCAGGCACTCCATGCTAAGAAGAGAGCAGAGAAGATGGGACATGTTTACTTTCATAAATTTCTAATTTAGCTTAGGATCTAGCCACAATAGCTCAGCATCTCTGAGAGCACAATCTAATGCACTTCTAAGTAGGAGTAACTCCCTGAACATAGCAGGACTGATGCCTGAGTAAACATGTTCAAGACTGGCCAGCTGGTACAAAATAATTTAGTCATGACTAGAATGACAACTCCAAAATTCTTGTTCTATGCTGGTATACTCTGATTTTTAAGCCAACCAATACTGGCCAAGACAATTAAATGAAGCAAACAGAAACTGTTCTTGATCTCACATTTTTTGAGTAGTCTCAGAGCTGAAGCAAGAAGATTTTCTGTGGCAGCTTTGAGCCAATGAAATAAACTTGTGATTGAAATCAGGTTAGTCCTCTCTTTATTGATATACATTTCTAAGTATGGAGATGTCCCAGACAGCCTTCTCCTAAGAATATCATGCCATCTTCATTTTCTGTTTTTATAATTGTTACTGTATGTTTGTACGGTGATGTCTTTTGGTTATTATATTTTTTATATTGTGGGTGAGTTACTTGGTTTTATAATTTATGTGTGCTGTCAAGAGATTCTGGATTGTGGTGGGGTAGAAATATGGTAAATAAATAAGTAAGCAAATAAACATTTATTGTAACTTCACCAGCTGGCCGTGAGAGTCCAAAGTTTGACTTTCAGTCTTTCAGTAGCAAGCTTTCTATAAGGAAGTCCAATTATTTCCCTCTTTAACATTCTCTAGGGCAGCCTTTCTGAATCCTTTTAACCTCAAGGAAGCCTTGATATTATTTTTCAAGTCTCGAGGATAGAAATCATTAAAATATGAACATACCACAATGCACTGTACTTCTAACTTATGCAATCCATACCTTGTAATATTTACAACAGCAAAAACACACACTGCCAACATGCCATGGTACATAAGCTTTCTCACCACTGTACTAGTATTATGCAGAATGAAAAGTACAAAAAGAGTTTTTTCCCCCAAGCACATCTCACAAAGCACATCTGACCTCTCACAGGATCCTAAAGATCCATGGAACCCCAGTTGAGAAAGGCTGCTCTAGGCTGTCCCTTGTTAAATGTGCTGGACTTCATGTCCTGCACTGGCTAGAAAACTCTTGTAGTTTCAGTCTGGCACATATGGAGGTGTCCAGATTGGGAAAAGCTACCCTGGTGGATATAAGGTAAAGGCAAAGGTTCCCCTGCACATACGTCATTCCTGACTCTAGGGGGCGGTGCTCATCTCCTTTAAAAAGCCGAAGAGCCAGCGCTGTCTGAAGACGTCTCCATGGTCATGTGGCTGGCATGACTAAACATCAAAGGCACATGGAACGCTGTTACCTTCCCACTAAAGTGAGAATCCCTATTTTTCTACTTGCATTTTTTTACATGCTTTTGAACTACTAGGTTGGAAGAAGCTGGGACAAGTAATGGGAGCTCACTCCATTACATGGTGCTAGGGATTCAAACCACCAAACTGCCAACCTTTCTGATCGACAAGTTCAGCGTGTTATCCACTGAGCCACTGTGTCCTCTTATATCCTAATGGATATAGCAATAAACAATTTCTAAAGGCAATTTTTTCCACTAGCTAATTGTTCTCACTGTTAGGAATTTTCTCCTTAGTTTTAGATTGTTTCTCTCCTCAATTAATTTTCATCTATTGTTTCTTGTCCTACCAAAGCACCTGTGGGCAGGACAAGAAATAGTGGATGGGAGCTAACCAAGGAGAAAAACCAGAACTAAGGAGAAAATTCCCTTCCAATTCTGTTATGGTTACTAAGTACAAAAATTCACCAAGCCATATTCTATATGAAAGAAAAAGGAAGATATTGGTAGTTTAAGAAAAATAAGAGCGGTAGCTTGGTAAGAACATTGATTGAAGTGCTTCTTTTAATTCCATGAAGAGAGCGCAGGGGATTGGACTAACTGACCTCCAAGGTCCCTTCCAACTCTGTTACTATTATTAAATACAAAAATCCATGAAAGAAAAAGAAGATATTGACCTCCATGTGTGTTATAGATGTTGAGGTATTCCCCGTTAGGAGAATGAGTGCACTCAGGGAAACGTAGTGAGAGTGATGTTGAATAACACACAACCAGCATACAGATACACTGAATAGTAAAATGTAGGTTTTACTTCCAGTAAACGGGTAAACAAAGTCCAACAAACAGTCCAAATCAGTTAAAGCAGTTAGTATCAGTCCAGGGATAATCCAAAAACGAAGTCAAGTATCATAAACAGAGTTCAGTAAATGGAGTTTGCTAACAGTTGCAAAAACTCACAGCAATCCAAGCAGAATGACGATCAGGAAATACGGCAAAACAGGAAATGCAAGGAGAAAGAAACCAGGTTTCTGGCTCCATCTTATGGCCGTTGGAGGAGAATCTCAGCCAATCACAATTACAGCATTCTCTTAAAGATACAGTATTAAATTACTATCCTGGTTTATATATTTCCAACCCAACTGTTAGGTGACTATCATTCCTAACAATAGATATTGTTCATTCTCCATCATGGAGTTCCACCTTGAATATGCTTTTTGGTTGTCTAAGAAATTCCCATTGGTTTCCAAGTGAGAATTCTCATTCCTTGGCTAAAAATAGCTTGGGTAGGCAATTTTCATTGAGGTTTTGGTTTGGGATGAAACGTTAACACTTGATCCAGACTACAATAATCTTTGAGTCTGATTTTAACGAATGAAAATGGCCTGTTTAGTGTTATGTCTACTTGTGTTTTGAATGCCAGAGAGATAAGGAATGACTTTCCTTCTACAAAAACAAATTGTAGAGTAAAATGCTGAGGTCAGTTTCAGAAATGAGATTGAACTACACATAGCACCCTGAAGCAATGTAAATAAATAACTTTTTGATTATAAAGTAAAGTATGGAGTAGAAAATTAAAAGACATTTGTGGCATAAAAGACATTTGTGGCATAAATGAACCCTTTAGCCAATAAGAAATTCATAAGAAGTTCATGTGAAGCAAGAGCTGCTTTTGTGCATAAAATCTGTCTCATGAGATCCATATTTTAGTTACTAGTTTAGAAAGAACACTATATAATAGTCATAGTTTCGTTCCAATAATTATTATAGCTCAACATGTAGTTGATGTCCTCCAGATGTATCACAACAGCAACAGCCAGAATACTTAGCTAAGATGGCTTATGACTGTCTGGAAATTCTGACTGAGAATTCCAATGATTGCAATTCCAATGCATCTGGAATCATTTGCTGGAATTTGAAATAAAATATGGGGACATTTAGAATATTTATTTTTCTAATAATAATTTAAGAAATGCTTTTAAATGGTTCTAAACAGGTGGGCTTTTATGAAAGTCAGTTTTGAATTGATGAGGTTGCATTGTTGTTGTTGTTATGATGATAATAAGGAATTTATAATTTTTCTCCATCCAAAAAAGTATATTGCTTTGTGTTAAGACATTGTGTTAGCAGGCACTGTTTGAAGGATATCTATCACAAGATTTTTTTCTTCACTACTTCCTTTTTTGTTGTTTTTGTTTAAAGAATTGCAAGTGGGGAAGGAACTATGCCACATTCTTGAAGGAAATAGGTAATAAATTTTGAGATGGGATTTCCTATTTACACTTCCATTTCCCCCACCGGTTTCATTCTGCAGGACTGGGGAGAAAAAAAACCAAAGCAGCCTTAAATTATAACTACCAACATTCTGATCATAACTCTTGCCCAAACAGTGGTCTTCCATCCACAACCCATTTCTAAGTTAAAAGTTTGAAATCTTTAGAAAGATTTGAGATTTTGTAGAAGATATTGTGAAGAGCCTGGTGATAAAAGAACCATGATATTAATTGTAATGAATAGATTTTAAGAAATAGTTTTCCATACATATTTCCTTCTTCTTTTATAATAAAAGTGCTTTACTTGCCAGCATGATTTCATTATTTTGCAATTTCAACAAATGTAAGCACACCTGCACTATAAAATGCAAGTAATATGAAGCAGGCTATTCATATTTTTATAGCCCAGCTTTTTATGCATTGCTCTTGGATCATGTCATAAGTGTGGTATAGAGGTGGGAATCTTGAACATCAACTTGACATGACTGCCTAATTTCACCAGAATTAGAGCCAAAATCTGGGCTGATAAATGCAGAACTAATATCCCAACAGGCAAACTAAGATGATGTCACTTCCTCAGAATCATCCAAGAGAAACAACTATTTCCAGATCATTTGCACTTATAACATGAAACCTACCTCATTTTTAATCCCTTTATTACCATTCATGATTTCACTTCCCTCTCCCCTTTTCTAACAAATGTAATAGAAACCTAGTGAATGCTTAGGCTATCCCTGGCAATTTGTAAAGTTGACGGGTTTTATTGTGTGGTTTCATATATTCTAACAAGGCTCATTCCAATCATAATGACATTTTTCAAGACTGCAAATGTGTAAAACCTTGCATTTAAGAAGAAGAATCATTTTGAAATTCTGAAATATGTGTCTCCACAGACATAAGTTCCACATATGCTCTGCTATCTAATTAGGAAACAAGAAGAAAGACTGTTTTCATATGTACTTTTTAAGTGGGGGAGAGAGAAAACACCATTACTTAAAGGTTTGTAAGGGAGAGAGAGAGAGAGACAGAGACAGACAGACAGACAGAGGCCAAATAGAATACACACTTTCACACCACTACTGATATGTTTCAACCTGATTTGCATAATGGAAAATCTATGAAAGAGGGAGAACTAGTTGGAAAGGAAAGGGGAGGAAAACCTTCTTCAAGTAGGTACGAACACTAAACAGAAAAGCAAACAATAATCCCTCCTCAAGATAATATATTTGCACAATTATATTTCATGTAACAGTTTCTATTGCACTTGAGTCAGTCAACTTTACCAATGCCACATTTGCATCAGTTAGACAACTGCAGTGTGCTCTACTGTTAAAAGGTTCAATTGATGTAAGATGTGATAGCTATGACACTAACTAATGTGTGATGTTGAGTTTATATTAAGATCCTGTTGAAAGATCTGCAATGATTATCAGTTGTTTTCTAGGCACAATTAATCTTTAAGGCCCTAAACAGCTGACGGCATAACTAAAGGAAGCTGGTATGGAAGAGTGAGAAATACTACTGAGATTTACTTAATCTTTCTGCCATAACAGTAAATGCTGCTGAGTCAGAATGGGACAGATTGATTTACAAAGATGCCTTGGGTGAGCTTCCTCTATTTAAAGTTCAGTGACAACCAAATAATTGAAACTAGGTATTTAAAAAAGCTCAGAAACTTATCAAAAGTTTATTTTCTCTTATTTAAAGAACAAGACAGATTGTATGTTGAGATGGATGGAAAATGACATTTGAACTTGAAGAACCTCTATGGTACCACAGCATTCTCAGAGAAACTATAACTGCTGGTTGTCTTATGTTTGAGGTTAAGAAAGAGGAAGTTACAGTTTTTGAGAGTCTCAGAAATATAGATCTGATATTTCATGTGAATATTATGGCACAATGTCAGCAAATAATCCTTCTCAGTGATGCCATGATTTTGAAGGTTTATTTGAAGGCTCATTTATCTGACAATTTGGAGAAAGACTTTTCTTGCATTGCCCGTAAGGTATTAAAGACATTACTTTAGCAGTTGCATGTAGCTATGTAATGATACTTGGGAATGTCCTTGGACAGTGGTCCCCAACTTTTCTGCTCCATGGACTAGCAGTGGGGGGCACAGTGGGGTAGGGAAGAGGGAATGGTTTCGAGTGTGCACCCACTACTTTTGCAAATGAAACTCCGCACACTTATATTCTTATCCACCAGTTGCCAGCCTGGTTCCAAATAGGCCGCATACTGGTACCAGGCCACAGACCGAAGATTGGGCACCCCTGACCTTGGAGACAGGAGGAAGAACCACAGACTAATCAACCATCAGTTAAAAGGTAGCTTTGCTGAAGAAGAAATGATGGCCTTCCCAAGTTTCTTGGACTATAAAGATGAAGATGGGGAATTAAACGTTCAGACTTGCAAGATTCCGTTAATATAACCTCACAATAAAGATGTAGAAAATACTCCTGGGTGTGCTTTTTGTCCGGTCTACTTCGCAAGGCTGACAAGGCTGCTATGCTCTTTTGGCTTTTTAGATGATGTGACAAACTTCCTTTTTCACTATAACATTTGAATTGATCATGATTTTTAATATTTTAATTTATTTTATATGGTTTTATTGCTTGTATTATTTTGTACTTTTATTTTACCAGTGAGCCATGTTGTGCAGTATTATAGAATGCAGCCAACATAGAATGCAGCTGGATCATGGAGAAAGCTAGGAAGTCCAGAAAAACATCTACTTCTGCTTCATTGACTATGCTAAAGCCTTTGATTGTGTGGATCACAACAAATAACAACAAGTAAGAGGAGAAATGGAACAAGGGAGATCAAGAAAATCCACTATTTATAAGGGAGGTATCAAATGAACCGGGCACCTCTTAATCTTCAGGTCATCTTTAGAATCTCCCCATAAATATGCCATTATTACTGACAATTCATGTAAAGAATAAACTGGACACCTCTGGAGATGGAGAAAAAGTTTTAAAAAGTTTCAGAAAGGTATTACCACCATTATTACAGGAAGTATATATAAAGTATATATAAAGTATATATATATATATATATATATATATATATATATATATATATATATATATATATATATATATATATATATATATATATATATATATATATATATATATATATATGTTTTCTGAGGTTCTCTATATATTTGTATGTGGATATATATATATATATATATATATATATATATATATATATATATATATATGGTATTCAGCTTTGTTTGGGTATTCGTCATTATAGTTGTGCTTTTAAAGTCGTAGCAACGTTTCGGCAGAATCTCATCTGCCATCATCAGGCTTCTGTATTGTGTTCATCTGTGAGTCAGACTTTCATAGCCGTTTCTGTTTTAAATTTGGTGCTAGCCTACTGCTGTGCCAGAATGGTTTTTTTCTTCATCCTGATTGGTTGGGAGTCTTGGTCTGTGTTTATTGGTCTTGGAGTTTGCTGTGTTCTGCTTGATTGGTGTTTCTAATATCTTCTGTCTGTTTTGTGGCTTTTTTTGTCTTGATTGGCTGGCAACTTTGTGTTTTCTGTATTGGAGGCTTTTAGTGCAGCTTGGCTCTGAGTAAAAGGGCGGCTATCATTTGTTAGGAAGCTAGGTTTCATCTGGGTGCCTGGTTGGGGTGTGTTTCAGCTGGAGGTATCAGGGGAGTCTGTTTGTGCCCAGGTGTTTGCCTGGCTTGTGGTGTGGAGATTTTTTTGTTTGAGAGTGCAGGCTTCCAGATAATTGACAGTCTGGTGGAGTCATCTCTTCTATTCATCTCTTCTGTCAATTATCTGAAGAGATGACCATTCTGGCAAAGCAGTAGGCTAGCACCAAATTTAAAACAGAAACGGCTGTGAAAGTCTGACTCACAGATGAACACTATACAGAAGCCTGATGATGGCAGATGTGATTCTGCCGAAACGTTGCTACAACTTTAAAAGTACAACTATAATGACGTGGGAAAATACCCTTACAAAGCTGAATGCCATACATATAAATACCTGCGAAAACTTAAGAAAACAAAGTATATATAAAATATATAATATATATTTTAATGTCATTTCAGGTACTATTGTCTCCAAAGATGAAAATAAATCTGAAAAAATGTGTCTTTTCTTGAGTCAGGAACAAAACTATGCTGATAATTCAAGCCAGGGCATGGGTGGGTTATAAAACTCCTTTAATACATGAACACTGGTGGGAAAGGTTTGCAAAGTTTTGCTAAAGAACCACATATGCCAAGATGCAAATATGAACAAGGAACCTCAAAGCTCATGCATTTGCTGGCCTTGTGAAGAGCCCTATTTATGTATTGCCATAAATGTATTTGCTCTGTACAGCTGTCAAACATGTGGCTTGTGCATCTGTTGTGGGTTGGAGCTAGCTCATGCATCCCAATCACATGTGAAATGAAGGGAAGCTGTCTGAACTTCTGCAAAATATTTCTCACTTCTAAAATAATCACAGTTCATCTATTGGTTTAATGAGAAATTGTTATCTAGAGCGTTCAAATGACAAAATTTCAGTGTAGTACATATAAAAGCTTTATAAAGTTCTGAAGCAGAATTTAAAAGTTCCTTAACTATTTCCCAAATTACTGTTGATTTTTTTTCTTCCATGTAGCAGATGCTTTAATCAGATCCCAAGTGTCACCCTTAAAAGCATTCCAAATTATCAATAAATTTCCTAATTATGATATGTACAGCCTCCCAATTCAACTATTGTATGTTTCTGATTTCAGGTCAGCTCTGGTACCTGAAGGGGAAATATATCAGTCCAGAGTGGTTTGAGATATTTAATTATCAGTTTGAGTTGAATCCTTAGACACATAAGAATACAAATGTCCACAAATGCACATACACAAAATCAGTGAAAAATATAGATATGAAATTTTGTTTGCCATTTTGAGCAAACAGAAGCATTCTTCTTATATATAATACTGGTCTCTTAACTGTTTTTCTTGTTTGTTAGCTATGCTATTGATTTTTTAAAAATCTTTGTTTGCTGTGGTAGAACTGTACATGGAGATTGCAGACTAAGTCCCTTGTATTTTTGGATAAGGCCATGAAGTTAGTTAGGTACCATCAAGTGAGGTTCAGGTTCCTGGTGAATGCATGAACAACTGCTGTTAATGCAATTGGAGGAGCCCAGCCTGGTGTCCTGGGGATTCTAAAATCCAACATATCCAGAGAATAACAGCTACTGTCGACAAAACTGTGCTAAATAAATCACTACACTGATCCATTATAAGACCGGTATAGTAAGATAATTTATAACTAGACCTCACCGTTATACATGGGAAGAAGATATCATTGTTAGCCTATTAAGATACCTGTCTAAGTCAGAACATTATCTCTCTTTCTTTTGTTCCAGTTGGATTGATGGGAACCACTCCAATTTCAATCACAGCTGTTAAAAGAGACCAACTCTTTAGTATTGGCTTAACACATAATTCAAAGAAGTAGTAGAGTCAAAACTAGGATGCCTTGGTTCGCATGTGACTATGACATGTATCTTTAATTAGTTCCACTGTGCAAGTCAGAGGCAGTGACTGCTTCCACAGTGTGAAAAATCAGGAGAAGTAATCTGGCAACCACAATTCTAATACTGGTAATAAAGCTTCTTTTGAAGAAAAAAAAATCTCCAAGAAACTTGAGAGGAACTTTCAAAGATAGAAAGGACATCCTAAAATATGATGCAAAATATTCTGTAATTTTCCTTTCCCCCTGCTTCATCCTCTGTTAAATTGGATATTTTGATGTGAATATTCATTAGAAGAACCAGATGAAGTAAGCAAGAGGATGCAGTTAGTGTATCTTTGTCCCTGTTAAATAGGGAAGACATGGTTCTTCAATCCACAAAGGTAGAGACCCTGATCAATGACAAGTTTTTTTCCATCTTAAGTTGAAAAGTCCTTTTCCAAGAACTACACCCACTCACTGCTGACCTCTAAAGTGGTCATAGGCATGACTACAAAGATCAATATTCCTTCTGAGTAACCTCTGACATTGGCTGAAGGGCACTGATTTCATTTTCAAAATCCCCTCTGGGATCTCATAGATATTCTTTTTAAAATTATTTTTACAACCTGATTCAGAATTTCTGATTTAGAAATTCATACCAGTAATGTAAGAGATCTAATTATATGAACTTTTAATCCTGTTGTCATAAAAAAGAAAAGAGAAGTCATGGGCTCTGGTGGAATCATGTTGGAAGGAATATGACATATGGAAAACAAGCTGACTTGTCTATATTGCTCTGTGCTCGGACTTCCATTGAATTCCAGAGAAGAGATTCAGTTCTGTTATGAATAGAATTTAGAATTTAAGTAACTTGCTCTGTTACGTTAGTATTGATCCATTAAATATCCTTTATAATCATCTGATCCTTGTATTTCTCATTTTTTCCTTCATTTCTGCATAATAGACTTTGGCAGAAAAAAAAATGGCAGCTAGGACCTTTGAAGTTGAAGAGGTTCTTTGAAGAACCTCAAATGCCAGAGAGATAGCCAGGGATAGGGAACAGCAACGAACTGCTGATGTAGTTGGGTCTACATGTGTGGGTATGTATTGCTGTTTTATTTTAATTAAAGTAATACCCATGGCTAGATAAAAGGGCAGGAGCATATGACCATTAACACTGAAGGATAAATGTATCTATGTAGATGAACCAGGTCTTCTATAGTTAATTAACTATCTAAGCAGAACTCAGATCCAATTTCTTCTCAATTGAAAGTTTTGTAGTAAAATATGTTAACAATGAGTCCATACAATCTCAAGCAATTTGGTATTAACTCAGGCTATTGTCTGAGGAGCCAGGACAACAGGTGTTTCTCAAGTGCCTTTAATAAAGTCTGCAGAGAAATAAAAAAGTTGTTAGAAAATTATAAATGTTAATATAGTAATTGAAGGATTATCACTAAATATGTAACTGGAGAATAATGATATTGCCTATATTTACAAATACCTAAATGGAAACATCAGTTTTATCCTAGTTGCATAAAACATATTTTTGGATGTGGTTTTAAGGACACCTTCCAAAGACCAAATCTGGCCTTCAGCCCAGGACGTTAGAAGAATCTATCCTTGCTCTACACCAGGGGCATAGATGTATAGGTGATTAGTGAGGAGAGCTGTCCAAAAGCTCTAGAGATGGCAGCCATGATTGAATCCCTTTTTATGTGCATTGCAATTTATGTCAAAATGATGCAGATCTTTTATAATATGGGTGCAGCTGCCTCTTGTCCCTTGTAGATTCTTCTATTCTACATGCTTATTAACAAGCTATCTTTTTTTTTTTTACACAAGTCCTCATACGCATACTTTTAAAAAGACAATATAAAAATATAAAGTTTGTTCTTTAAACTGGCAGTCACTTTGGTTTCTACTGGAAGAAAGAATTTTTTTTAACAGGATGGGAAGTTATTGGAATTACTAATCTACCGAATGCCTGCACTTGTAAATTCCAATAGAGGTTTACCTATC